>NW_017671600.1:19550-29833 GCF_001879085.1 Nicotiana attenuata
GTCAGACGTAGTTCAAATTACATAAGGAAATCATAAATGGTTACACATAGTATCGCTTGACTGCATCTGAATTTATTGGTTTTGGCCAAACTTCTCCGTCCATTTCTGCAAGTATGAGGGCTCCTCCTGTCAGAACCCGGTGAACCATGTATGAACCTTACCAGTTAGGGGAGAACTTCCCTTTAGCTTCATCTTGATGTGGAAAAATCTTCTTCAACACTAGCTGCCCTGGTGTAAACCGTCTTGGCCTGACTCTCTTGTTGAAGGCTCTGGTCATTCTGTTCTGGTAAAGTTGACCATGGCAAACTGCGCTCATTCTCTTTCCATCTATGAGAGCTAACTGTTCGTAACGACTCTTTACCCATTCTGCATCGTCGATTTCTGCTTCCTGTATAATTCTTAGGGATGGAATGTCACGACCCAAACTGGAGGGCCATGACTAGCACCCGGCCATACTTACCGAGTACCAACGTACATTTTATCTAACCTTCTTTATTATCTTTTAGGGCTGACGAGATCAATATAAATGGTAGACATGGGTCATGGACAACCAACAATAAAATATGATGGCATGAACATACATAACATGGGATGACTAGACAATCAAGAAACTATATATAAGGTACGAGCTACCACACTACCATGAGAGACTATACAACAAAAACCAGCCGACAAGGCCTACCAAACTATACATGAGTCGACACCTGTCTATGAGCCTCTAAAGGAACATAAGTGTTGCAATATAGCCGGAACAGGGCCCCGACATACCCATAATATCTATAACAAAAATGCATACCAAGACCAAGGCAAGTCCGAAGAAGGGATCTTGCCAATCACCGCTGAACTGGACAGCCTACTATGGTGGGGGAGCTGCGCCTGCCTGTCTATCAGGACCTGCAGCACGACATGCAGCGTTCACAAATAAAAGGACGTCAGTACGAATAAAGTAATGTAAGCAGGGAACCATAAGTACGAACAGTAATGTAAGCAGGGATAGAGAATAAACAACCTGTAACATCTAGGTACCTCTAAGGGCTACTGACATGAAATGCGTGATACATATGTATATATACATAAACTTTTAAACATACGCCTCTGTGGGCATCATCATCATCATATCGTACCCGGCCGTAATAGGCTCGGTAAAAACGTACCCCGCCACGTGGAGCTCGGTAAAACCCAACTGATCAGTGGTTGCACAATAGGTGTCGTACCCGGCCGACTATAGCGCGGCTCGGTATAGTAAAATAGATACATATATATAATGCATACGAAGAACTACCAGCCCACAACCCTACATCTATATGGTGTTTCTCCACACCCTTCCTCCTCCAAAACTCCACAAAACAGTAGTAAAACACGCAGCCCAACAGCAACACAAAACAGTCCACAAAATAGTCCGCTACACTGAATAACTTGAACTCACGGCTTCCGATCACCGTCCCGTGAGTTCTTACATGTATAGAACGAATTACCATGAATTCACAGCAGAATAAATGTATGAAAGATAGCAGTAAACTAACCTTACTTGTTGGATAACTCAGCCCTTATCTTGGTTCTTCAAACTCTAGGGTTTACCCCCAATTTGAACTTGAAAGAGAGGGAAAATCAATTAGGGTTTTTGGATAATTTTTGGGAGGAAGTTTGCAGGGGTTTAGGTCTGGTTATTTGTGAAATATAATGAGGGATATATTGCAGAAGATAAGCCTTTTAATGGGCTCTTTGTCTGACCCGAAATTGCCTCTTTTTGGGCTATCATTTAACCAAGTAGGTGACCCACCTACTTGTCACCTAGCAGCTTGTGCAGTCTCGCAAAAATGTCTATATCTCTCTAGTCCAATGCCGTATTGATAAAACATTTAATGCGTTGGAAACTAGACTCATAGATCTTCAATTTGGTGGGTAGATCACCCCGTAATTCTAAGTATATTGGGAGAAAAGATTAATAACATTTGACCTAAAGTTTAAGTAAAACTATTAACTTAAGTTGCAACAACTCTTGTCGACTTTTGTTTCATAACTCGTTTGACTTCAAGACTATGATATGGATATTTTATGATTCATATACCTTAAAATACGACCTCTTGATAGTATTAAGCACCCCTAGGTTTACCCAAAAATACGGCTGACAACATCCTTGATTCGTTTAACTTCTAATACTTGTTAACCACCCTTATACACCTTTGTATCATTTAAGACCAATAGGATTAATCTCTTATCATCTCAAAGATAATCTCTTCATGGATTTACGTCGACGACCTTATAGCATGAACTAACGTATGTGAATATGGGTTGTAACATGGAATTTCTACCTCGGCAGGGATGACCGCTTCCGTACCATAAACCAGCATATAGGGAGTTGCACCAGTCGATGTGCGGACTGTGGTGCGATACCCTAACAAAGCAAATGACAGCTTCTCATGCCACTGCTTATGCTTTTATACCATCTTTCTCAATATCTTCTTGATGTTCTTATTGGCGGCTTCTACAGCTCCGTTCATCTGTAGGTCTGTAGGCTGTGGAATTCTTGTGTTTGATCTTGAAGGTTTCACACATGGCTTTCATCAAATCACTGTTGAGGTTGGAACCGTTGTCAGTAATGACTGATTCTGGGATCCCGAATTGACAAATGATACGCTCACGGACAAAGTCTGCCACGACTTTCTTGGTCACTGCTCTGTAAGATGCTGCTTTAACCCATTTAGTGAAATAATCAATTGGTACTAGGATAAACCTGTGCCCGTTTGATGCGGCAGGTTCGATTGGTCCGATAACATCCATTCCCCATGCGGCGAACGGCCATGGCGAGCTTGTTGCATTAAGCTCATTTGGAGGCACTTTTATCATGTCTACATGGATCTGACAGCGGTGGTACTTTCAAACATACTGGATGCAGTCTGTTTCCATAGTCATCCAGAAATAACCTGCCCGGAGTATCTTCTTGGCTAAGACAAAACCGTTCATACGTGGACCNACCTTTGTATCATTTAAGACCAATAGGATTAATCTCTTATCATCTCAAAGATAATCTCTTCATGGATTTACGTCGACGACCTTATAGCATGAACTAACGTATGAGAATATGGGTTGTAACAAGTTGCAAGGTGCCAAGTGTTTTTCAAAGATAGACTTAAGGTCAGGGTACCATCAGGCAAGGGTTAAGGACGAATGTATTCCAAAGACATCATTCAGGACCTAATACGGGCACTTTGAGTTTCGTGTTATGTCATTCGGTTTGACCGCATGCGTCAGCAGTATTTATGGATTTAGCAAAACGTGTGTTCAGGCTCTTTTTAGATTTGATCGTAACTGTATTTATCGATGGTATATATATTGGTATATTCTCGTTCAGAGGCTGATCATGTAGATCACTTGCGTAACAAAAAGGAAAGTTATATGCAAAATTCTCAAAATATGAATTCTGGTTGAACTTTGTAGCCTTCCTTGGGCGTGTCATTTCGGGTAAAGGCATCCGGGTGGATGCACAAAAGATTGAGGAAGTGAAGTCTTGGCCTAGACCCACAACACCGATGGAGGTTCATAGCTTCTCCGTTTGGCAGGTTATTATAGGAAACCTGAAACAGAATTTTCTTTTCTTTTAGTATCATCGACCAAAGTGGTATGTGGCGTCTCGCTTAATATTCCGGAATAACATAAGGAAGTCTATGGTGCAAGCAAGTTGAAGGAAGGTTGCGAATAAGTATAAATAGATATGTGTAGGTCGCAAGCTAAAGTATGATAGAGCGACAAGGTTTTAGGAAGATAGGAGGAAGGATAAGAAAAGATGAGTGAAACAGTGACGAGAATGAATAAGTCCTTGGGGTTAAGCTCATAAGAGAGCTAATGGTTTCTCTAAGTTATAGAAGGCTCAGTATAGCCTGAATGAACTAGAAGGAGTCTAAAGACTAGTAGCGTTTAGAATAGATGAAATGCTGCCCTAGTAGTGGAATAAAGGCATAATTGTGACAAATAAAGGATGAAGTCTGAGCCTTCGAAGAGGGGAATTTCATAAATTGTAAAAAAAACAAAAAAAAAATTAGAATACCCATGTAAGTTAACTCATAAGGGAGCTAACTTTCGATGGACTGATGCTTGCGAACGGAGTTTCCAGGCATTAAAGGACAAATTAACTTAAACACCGGTTCTAACGCTCCCAGAAAGGACTAATGGTTATGCTATCTATTGTGACGCTTCTGGCGTTGGATTGGGTTGTGTGCTGATGCAGCATGGTAAGGTTGTGGCTTATGCTTCTAGACAACTAAGAAAGCACAAAAAGAACTACCCGACCCACGATTTAGAGTTAGCCGCGGTGATTCATGTACTAAAGATGTGGAGGCACTACTTGTATGGCATTCATTCTATACGGATCATAAGAGCCTCCAGTACATCTTCAAGCAAACGGAATTGAATCTACGTCAAATGAGATGGTTGGAGCTACTTAAAGACTATGACGTTTATATTTTATACTATCCGGGGAAGGCGAACATAGTAGTCGACGCCCTCAGCCGTAGATCTATGGGTAGACTGTCGAAATTACAGCCAGAAAAGAGGGGAATAGCCCATGAAGTTCATCAACTAGCTAGTCTTGGAGTTCAGTTACTGGACTCAGGTGATATTGGAATTACTATTCAGAATACGACAACATCCTCTTTAGTAACTGAAGTAAAGGAACGCCAATACGAGGATCCTGTGTTAGTTCATTATAGGTATGCCACTCTTCAGAAGGAGAAGACACCATTTGAAATTGTAGAAGATGGAGTCCTCAGATATCAAGGGCGATTATGTGTGCCTAATGTTGCAGGGCTGCGTCTGCAGGTTATGGGAGAAACGCCATATTCTCGTTATTACATCCATCCAGGAGCAACAAAGATGTATCATGATATCAGGGAAGTATATTGGTGGGATGGAATGAAAAAGGATATAGCAGAATTTGTTGCTCAGTGTCATAACTGTCAGCAGGTTAAGATTGAGCATCAAAAACTCGGTAGGATATTGCAAGCTATGGAGATTCCGACTTGGAAATTGAAAGTAATCAATATGGACTTCATCGTAGGCTTAGCTCGTACCCAGAATAAGTTCAATTCGATATGGGTGATTGTTGATAGGCTAACAAAGTCAGCCCATTTTCTACTTGTTAGGACTACATATTCCTCAGAGGATTATGCAAGGCTTTATATTAAGGAAATAGTACGACTGCATGGTGTCCCTATATATATTATTTTGGATAGAGGAGCTCAATTTGCTGCTAACTTCTGGAGGTCCTTCCAAAATGATTGGGGACTCAAGTAAGTCTTAGTACAACATTTCATCCCCAGACAGACGAATAGGCTGAGCGTATTATTAAGACACTTCAGGATATGTTACGAGCTTGTGTGATAAACTTCAAGGGTAGCTGGGATGATCAACTGTCGCTTATTGAGTTCGCATACAATAATAGCTACCATTCTCCATACGAAGCTTTATATTGACAAAAGTGTAGATCTCCTATAGGGTGGTTCGAGGTTGAGAAAACTACGTTAGTAAGACCAGAATTGGTACAACAGGCAATCGAGAAAATTAAGTTTATATAGGAAAGTCCATTAGTAGCTCAAAGCCCGTCAGAAGTCTTATGCAGATAATCAACGGCAAGACTTGGAATTTCAGGTTGACGATTGGGTATTCCTGAAGGCATCACCGATGAAAGGTGTCATGAGGTTCGGAAAGAAAGGAAAACGTAGCCCTCGGTACATTGGACCAAATAGGATCATACGCAAGGTAGGCCAGGTAGCATATGAGTTAGACTTGCCTTCGTACTTGGAGTCTGTACATCCAGTCTTTCATATATTTATGCTCCGTAAACGTATCAGAGTTCCTTCTAGAATCGTGTCAGTTGACGACGTTCAGGTCATAGAGCAGCTACCATATGAAGAAACTCCCATTGCTATACTAGACAGACAGGTTCGGAGATTGAGAACTAAAGACATGGCTTTGGTGAAACTACTTTGGAGAAACAACAGTGTGGAAGTAATGACTTGGGAGGCTGAGGAAGGCATGAAGCCTAGATATCCCTACTTATTTCCTCCTCAGAGAAGGGTCTGATTATGACGTCACAAGCTAAAGGTACGTGTATGGATTCTCGTTTCAGTTATTGTCGTTGGTCGTGTGAGGCCATTGTCATTATTGATAATTGTGATCCTATATGGCGTTAAATTATTAAGTTTCTACAGGAAGAGTGGGTAGTAGTATTATTACAAAGGAGACTCTACCAAGGTTATGTAGATCCCGGAGAGTTAAACATTCGAGGACGAATGTTTCTAAGGGGGGAATGATGTTACATCTCGCATTTTCGTACGTTAAATTTTCGTCTTCAGTTCACCGACATGGACTCGGGGGTGAGATTATCTTGAGGTTAATGTATTTACGCTATTTATAACAAGCGATAAATAAGTGTCATGAAGAACAAAGGGTATACGAATTAAAGAAAACGAGTTTCATTGAAGGTGACCGATTTGGGATAAAATACGGGTCGAGTGATAAAACCCGATAATATGCGTATATATATGTACATATATGTATATAATATATGGGAAAGGTTATGGCGTTATATACGCACCACCACCTGATCAGTTGGTATATGTTGATGATGTTGCCCACAATGGCCGAGATGATATGATCGGATGCCCTCAGTGGCTTGATGAAGTTATGTACCTTGTATATATTCGGTTTAATTTCCGTGGTTTACTTCATAACTTTTTTCGTTATTTTCCCTTAGTAGCATAGCTTCTTATTTACTTTAGTAGCTTCTTTTTTTTATTTAACAATAAGCCTTTGATTTTCTTAATGCCACGGTTCTTTCTAAAGGTGGATGTTGTGTGAACCGGGTGGCTCTTCCCAATGATGGATGGCGTGACAACCTTCTTAAGGGATTGAGTCCGTTTTCTTTATGTTTTGGCATATATAGTAGTAATGAATAAAAGTGTCTCGAGCAGGCTTCACTTGGTAATAACACATTTACCTTCGACCTTATGGTTAGAAACAAGTTGATTGGCAAAGAATAGTTGTAGTTGTGACCTTTAGACTCTTGTGTTGACTAAAACAATCATTGAGTGGTTTCTTTGAGCCATTCGTGATGTTCAAACTTAGCTAGGATTGTTGTGGTCCCTCGACTCCGTTCTCTTTAACAATCCAGCAGCTTGAGAGGTGAGGTATTGAATTGCAAGTCCAAGTTCCGTGCCAATAAGTCTAGAACTTGCCCTAAATATTTTTCTAGGCAAAATCCTAAGTGTAGCTCGATTTGAGAAATGATTGTAGGCTCTCCTTGATTCAATTTGAAACCTGAAAGCTTCCGTAGCCTACAAATGTGATATCCCTAGTCAACCCCTTTGAGCCGAAGCCCTTTTTCTTTCAATAACCACGTTACAAGCCTTTACCCGTCCTATAATGACCCTCTCTTTGCACCCGATCTTTCCTTGGAATTCTTGATAGACAATTGGCAAAAGCATAAGTTTGGGGGAGAGACGAGGAATGTGAAAGTCATAAAAGGTACAAAGAAGAAAAAGAAATGAAGAAAAGGCAAGGCAAAGAAAAGAAAGAAAGGCCAAAAAGAAATATGTCAAAAAAAGTGAATAAGGTAGAAAGTTGAAAAGATTCAAAGAAAGCAATGATGAAATACATGGAATGATTAGAAAAGGAGAAAAATGATTGTCATGAGCAAGAAAGAGTGACAGCGTGTCTCTCTAGTTCCCCTAAGGAAGAAGAAAATGACTCAAACAGTCAAGAAAGTATGAGCCGAAATGAGAAAATGGAGTGCTTAAGGAAAGATGAAACCACCATATGCCGATAAGTCCTACCTTGATCCAAAAGCCTTCATTACATTCCCACAAAAGCCTTATATGATTTCGAGTTGAGAAAGCTTATATTAGTGGTGATTTACATAAGGGGCAAGCTTATGGTACTTAGAGCCGCACTTGTGTCATTCTTTTGAGAGAGATGAGCGTACTTCTTCACAATCCTTGTTTTGAGTGTTACATTATGAAGTGAGATTTGCTTATGAAGAGTAGATGATGAGGAGTTTGGGTTCCACAATGACTTATGTAATAGAGCGAGCTTCCATGGTGAATTAAGTCAACTCTTGATGCTCTAGTGTCACATTAGAACTATGCTACTCAAAAAGTCAAGCATGGTGTTGTTGATAATTCATTTGTGTTGAGGGTATTTGTTAGTCCCAATTGATGCATGATTGATTCACCTTAGGGCAGTTGAAATATCCTTCTGTTTTAGTGGAGGTTGGAATTACCTTATTTGCTTGAGGAAAAGCAAAAGCTTAAGTTTGAGGGAGTTGATAAGTAGGGATTTTAACCTATTATTTGCTCTCTTTTACTTGTGTTTTAGGCCAAAAATGCTCGAAGGTATTCTGGAAAACTAATAAACTATGCTTGCTTGCAGGAATTGTTCAAAATGGGCCAAAGGAACCTTAATCAACTCACAAAGGAAGCAAAAATTGAACAAAAACCAAGGCTGGGAAAAGCGTTCTGAAGTGCGGACTGCACAAATATTATGCGGCCGCGAGCATAATTACGCGGTCCGCATAAGAGAGATTCATAGAGTGTGATTTTTGGGCTAAAAGATGAGCGTGAACCGCACCAGAAATGTGCATGCGTGAAAGTTCCTGTGCGGCCGCGATTGAAATTACGCGGACTGCGATGACTGAGGTTCAGAGAGCTTACAATTTGAGCAAAAGAGAGAAGTGCGGTCCGTGTCAGAATTGTGCGGCCGTGAAAGTCCCTTGTGTGGCCGCGATCAAAATTATGCAGTCGCGAAAGCTCAGCTTAATCGAGATCCAAAATTGAAGAACGCGGACCGCACTCAGAATTGTGCGGCCGCGAAAGTAAGAGTGTGGCCGCACTCAGAATATGCGGCCGCACGACCTCTGCAGGGGTATTTTTGTCATATATTTTCAGCTTTGTATAAATAGAATTTTTTGTCATTTTTAGGTCATGTAAGGTATTAGAGGAGCACCTGAGACGACTGAGTTTTTTGTTTTGGGAAATTTTGTACTAGATTCATCTTTTAACATTAGATTTTCATCCTTTAATCTAGTATTATGAATTTTATCTTCATTTTATCTTTAATTTCTATTATTTCCATGAGTAGCTAAACCCATAGCTAGGGTTGTGACGCAACCCTAGTGTGGGTATTTGACGGGCATTTGATTTTAGGGCTTGAATGTGAATGGGTTAGTTATATTTAGCTTAGTTCTTGCTAGAACTATAGAATTAATGGTTGCAAACATTGATTCATGCCTTTATGACTTAGTCTCTACTTGAGAAAGAAGGACTAAGTCAAGGAGAACTAGGCGAACAAGGAATTGGGGTGAGCTCAAGAAATTGATAGCTCCAATTAAAGGGTTAAACCTAGAGATAGTAATACCCGACTTGAGCTAATATCACTTGAGTTGCATGAATACCCATTTGGTCTTGAGAAAGCCAAATTGGGCAAAATCACTCAAACTACCGAGAGGTATAGAGTGAGTACCCGGGTGTGACAGCTATATTACGATCCCAACTAATCAAGCTTGCCCTAGATTCTTGCTACCCGTTGGATATCCACCTAGGTAGAAGTCACGACCTTAGTCTCTTTAACCAGTTGAAAAACAACTACAAAAATATTGTCCTTAGTTTCAATCATTGCAATCTTTAGAGTAAAGTTAGAATTAGAAATCAAACCCAACACTTGTGGAACTGTAATTAGACTCAAAGCCCGCATCTAGCTTAGATATAAACCTGATTCCAATTATTAACTCCCCGTGGATTTGATCCCGACCTAGTTGGGTTAAAACTGCATCGACCACCCTCGCTACTTAATAGTTGTGTAGGCTTGGACTCGATCAGTAGTTTGAGTACAACCGACCCAATGTGCTCCATAAGTAACAACACTAACCTTTGGGCTGCTACTAGTGACGAGCTCAACATGTACAAGTCAGTATAGAAATAATACTACAGAAACGTAGGCGTGCTTTTATGTTCAACAGTTAAACTCAGTACAAGTAAAATAGATCAATTCTGAATGATATGAGGAATATGACATCTCTATATCTACTTGCCAATGTACATGTTTTATGTGATGCACCTCAATGGAAGCCTCGTGCACTCACTCTATCAGAATACTCAATCACTCATATTGTATATGGCCAATCCAGCCTAGGGAAGATCCATCCCATATATATTATATATATATATATATATATATATATATATATATATATATATATATATATATATATATATATATATATATATAAAAAT
>NW_017671600.1:29853-243570 GCF_001879085.1 Nicotiana attenuata
AAAAACTGTACTGACTTCGGGTCAAAATGATAACAAACTGAATAAAATACGAAAGGGACTCCGAGCCTGCGGACGTCAGCAAGGCTACCTCGAATGTCCCTGGACTGAAGTCAGCTCCCGAATCCTCTACTGCTGTCCAAAAGCTGCTGCTCCGGCGCTGTGCTCTGTGCAAAAAGATGCACAGAGTGTAGCATCAGCACAACCGACCCCATGTGCTGGTAAGTGCCTAGCCTAACCTCGGTGAAGTAGTGACGAGGCTAGACTAGACTACCAGATAAACCTGTGCAGTTACGAAATATATTGCAGAAAAATAACAGGAAATAAGCAGTTTATAAGGGAGGGGGAAGCATGCTGTGGGGAGGCAACAGTTATAAACAAGGAGTCTAAATTCTAAGGTTATAACAGCCAACAGAAACTTAAATCCGGAATAAACACACTTAAGCTATAACTTGTTGCGGCGCGCAACCCGATCCTCAATCATCACCGTTGCGGCGTGCAACCCGATCCATATTCATCACTGTTGCGACATGCAACCCGATCCATATCATTTAGTATTGTTGCGGCGTGCAACCCGATCCACATATATCATTTATCATTGTTGCGGCGCGCAACCCGATCCATATATTTATATTATAATCCTCGCCCAGGCAACAGTCGAAAATAAGGGGCAAGGGAGTAAACAATTAGTGAAAGAAATCCCGGCAAGGGAACACAATAACACACTAAATCCCGGCAAGGGAGAAAAGTCAATAACTCAATATCCCGGCAAGGGAGAAAATCATCATATCAATAAAACGTCCCGGCAAGGGAATAACCAATATCTCTTTCTTTTGCTTTCATTTCTTACTCTATAACTCACTTTATCATTTGAGCCAAAGCTCCAAAGAATCATTTCATATCATATACCTTCACAATTCGCAACACAACTCAAGCCAATGCTCCACCGAGTCTAATAATCATAATCTCTGTCTCATGCTCTTTACAGTATATAGAAATCATCAAATAAGCATGGGAGAATCACAGCAAGTTCAGGATAATCTCAATATAAGGACACACGGTCATGCTAGACACCAGTGTATAGATACTCGTCACCATGCCTATACACTGTACTCGACAAATAGCAATTAGCAAGTAAGACTATACTCCTATTCCCTCAAGCCAAAGTTAGACCAAACACTTACCTCAACTTCCACGGCTAAATCAATCCACAACGACCGCTTTCCCTCTCGAATTCGGCTCCAACTCAATCAAATCTATGAAATAACGACTTTACAATATTAATATAAGCTAAACAAATCAAACCCAATGCCTAAATATAGTTTTCTAAGCCTTCTTCCCAAAATTCCAAAAATCGACCCCGGGCCCGCTTGGTCAAAACCCGAGGTTCGAACCAATTCCATATCACCCATTCCCCCACGAGCCCGGCTTTCAAATTCGACCCCAAGACGAGGTCTAAATCGAAGAAAATCGAAAAGCCCTAACTCTACCCATTTCCCCCAATTTCAACCCTAGATTACATGTTTTAGGCCTAGGATTTCAATGGATGATGATAGAAAATGAAGAAAACGAGTTAGATAATACTTACCCAAGAATATTTGGTGAAGAATCGCTCTACAAGTCGCCTAGGGGCTGTGGAGAAGAAGAGCTCGTGTGAAATTTGGAATAATCCCGTCATTGTTCTGTTTTTAGGCTTTTAAAATAACTGGGCAAAAATGCCCTTCGCGTTCGCGGGAGCAAGGCCGTGTTCGCGAAGGGTTGACATAACAGACCATCGCGTTCGCGATGAGGATGATGCGAACGCGAAGAGAAAGACTAAAGGGGTCCTGGAATTGTAATACGCGAACGCGTGAAGAGCCACGCGAACGCGATGAGTAAACTGGTGAAGTTACGCGTTCGCGAACTGTGGAATGCGAACGTGAAGAAGGAATTTCTGGGGGTCCTGAAATTGACTTACGCGATCGCGAGAGTTGTGACGCGAACGCGAAGAAGGGGACCTGGGAAACATCGCGAACGCGAGCTGAAGGCCGCGAACGCGAAGAAGGGAATGCCTGTGCAAAAATTGCAGAAAATCTGCTATCATCCTAAGTCCAAAACTACCCCGAACACCTCCGAAAACACTCACGAGCCCTCGGGGCTCCTAACCAATCACACACACTAACTCAACAACATCCTACGAACTTAACCGTGCGATCAAATCGCCAAAATAACATCAAAATCAATGAATTAAACCTCAAAATCATCATTGTTTCATCAAACTTCATAAACTTTCATTTTTGGATATTTAGGTCCGAAACACGTCAAATGACGTCCGATTTCAACCAAATTTCACAGAAAGCGCTTAAACCACATATAAGACCTGTACCGGGCGCCGGAACCAAAATACGAGCCCGATACCAACACGTTCTAATCAATTTCCTTTTCAAATTTCCATATTAATTTCTAAAAAACAATTTCACAGAAAAATTCATTTCTCGGGCTCTCGACCTCGGAATTCGACTCCGGGCATATGCCCGAGTGTTATATTTTTATACGGACCCTCCGAGACCGTCCAATCACGGGTCCGGGTCCGTTTACCAAAAATATTGACCAAAGTCAACTTTATTCATATTAATATCAAAATTCATCAATTTTTACACAGAATTTATATTTAAGCTTTCCAGCTACGCGCCCGGACTGCGCACGCAAATCGAGACAAGCCTAAATGAGGTTTTTCAAGGCCTCGGAGACACAGAATGAGTGAAAAAACAGGTGATGACCCTTTGGGTCGTCACAAAAGTTCATGGCATAAATGTGATGTTTCTTGCAAATCGTACGTATTATGATTAACATTCAATTTTGTGGTTGTGAATCTGAATCTCCTTAATTTCGAAAAGAAAGTTCATTTGTAGTTCATGATCTATGTGTATACCGTGTCTAAAATGCAAAAAGTGTGGATAGGCCCAAGCCGGTGCCATTGCACAACTGGGCTCGCCTAAAATTTAAGCCCAACGTAGGCTGTTTGCCAGGTCCAGCAATGAATTTTGAGACCTTTTAATTTCTGGGCCAAATAGTGAGCCCAAGCAAGGTTTTCAAGCTGATTTTTCAACAGGCCACAGCTGGCCTTGTTCAAAAAATGATCAAAGGCCCAATGCATGTACCTTAAAACCCGCTCATAACCTTTAGCTCTCGATAAGTTTAACCTAGTCTTCAAATAGGAATATCCTTAGATGGCTTTAATTAATTACCTTTCTTTTTAAAACTTTTTGGGGTGTGCCATGCCAAATAAACCCCCCCTAAGCCCATGGCCCTCGTAAAAATTGGTTAACTCTTATAGGAAGTTGAGGTGTGCCATTTTTCCTTTTAATAGCCCATGGCCCTCACAAAACTAGTTAGCTCTTATAGAAATTTGAGGTGTGCCATTTTTATTAAATAACCCATGGCCCTCACATAAATATCAACTTAGTATTAAAATAACCCTTAAATAATCGTAGTTTGTTTTAGGTCCGGTTTACATTAGTATTGCTATTATGTATACGTTCGCGTAACATAATTGCAAATTTAATTCTAAAAATAACCCGAGGGATGCGTTCGCGCAACTTCAACCAAATTTTTCTTAATAAAATAAACGAAGCGTTATTAATCGTGGACACGTTCGCGTGACATGATTTTGACGCGCCAAAAGAAAAGATTATACGTACGCGTAACTCAATTCTTTAATTACGAATAAATCAAGTGATTAAAAGCGGTAAAAGGTAAATGCACATAGATTTTTAAAATAAGTAATTAGACAACTTAAGCCGAGTAATAATCACTAAGAGATATATATATGAGGATCTTAAGTGTGGAGAAACAATTCAAGTGGAATTGATTGCATATGAAAGACATGTAGTTTTGGACCTGCAGTTCAAACACTTGAAAGTATAAAGTCAATGGTGTGTGGTATCACCTTTATCTATTTTATATGTCTGGCATGACATGAAAACTTGATATGCATCTAAAGTCTATTTATGTGACTTATATGACTTTAACTTATACGACAATCCCTGAAGGATTTAAAAGGCTTTAAGCATATACAATTCATGTTCATGAATTACCACATCCTAAGTGCAACTTGTGCACATATGTATCTTGCTATAAGTATAAGCATGATAATATGATAGCGGAATTTTTGTCTCTATAGAGATGTTGAAAGTGTCACGACCCAAAATCCACTAAGGGTCGTGATGGCGCCGGACACCACTGTCAGGCAAGCCAACACCATTTAACTAGTAGATTCTCGTTTTAATATTTTTCAAAATCATTTCCACTAAGCATTAAACAATGAATAATAAATTTCACTGAATAAATAATAATGTCTTTATAAATTTTATTTATTGATAAATCCCAAAATCTTCCCAGAACCCGGTGTCACAAGTGCATGAGCAATTACTAGGAATTCTGATAAAGTACAACAGCTGTCCGGAATACAAACTTGGACAGAAAGTAAATATAATACACTGAAAGAGACTCTGCTGGCTGCAGGTCGTCTCGAGGGATGCAGCTCACCTAAGTCTCTGTATCATCCATGCTGCTACGTCCATTAGGCCACTAGAGGTACATGTGCCTGTGCAACAAAAATGCACAGCAAGTGTAGCATGAGTACAAAAACACGTGTGCTCAGTAAGTATCCCGCCTAACCTCGAAGAAGTAGTGACGAGAGGTCGACTTCGACACTTACTAACGATCCAATAATATCATTACAATAAAGAAGTGAATAAGTATGAAACAGGGAAACCATATGAAATAAACTTGTATAAAACACATAGTAACATCCCCCTTCTTCTTTATTTTGCTCAAGTTCTCGGTTAGCAATTTCCCTCCGTAACTGGGGCACATATATATATATGGTGGATATTATCAAGAGGTTGTCATAAATCAAATCAGGGAAAACCCCTAAGATACACCGGCTCTTAGCCAAATATTACGCACGAATTCCATAAGAATGATGTATGTATATAGGAAATGCCGAGGTGTACGGCCCGATCCAACATAAAAGTAAACTGTGCACTGTCGAGGGTCGAACGTCGCGAACCATAGATGCATCTATTAACCTGCCGAGGCGAATGGCCCGCTCGCATGAAAGTGTGGTACATATATCCTACCGAAGCGAACGGCCCGATCCCATAAGAGTAGTAGAAGGAAATAGCCCGCTCGCGAATCATACATGCGACACGGTCAAATATAATTTACGAAATTTCTCCCGCTCACGAATCGTACATGCGATGCGACCAGTATAATTTATTAATAAATCAAAATCCTTTTCTTGGTTTCCTTTCAAAATAAGAACAATTCAACGTGAAGCTTTTAAAGAGATTTCCCCCGCTCGCGAATTGCACATGCGACACAGTTACACATAGATTTCTTAAGTCATTATAATATTTCTTCGATTCATTTCAAAAATACGAAGTTCAAATAAAACCTGTTAGATCTCAAATTCCTCAATCTCAACCCCCTTAAAGAGATTTACTAAGCAAACTAAATCTCGCTTCTTCTCAAGGCAAACAATGAACATAAATCAATAACAACATCAATCAAGGCATGATGTAAGCCTAAAGCTACCCGGACATAGGTATAATAGTAGCTACGCATGGACTCTCGTCACCTCGTGAGTACGTAGCCCCCCACAAATTGAAGCACATACCCAATTAATTCACCTATGAGGACAATTCCCTCTTACAAGGTTAGAAAGGAGACTCACCTCGCTCCGAAGTTCCATAACCGGCATTCCACGCCCTTCCGAAGACTCAAATCGATGCAACACGCTCCAAAACTAGCCAATAATTATGTAAACCCATTAATATGTGTTCAATTACTCATTACAATCCAAATTATAACGATTCCTAACCCGATCGAAAAGTTGACAAAATTTCCCTCGGGCCCACGTGCCCGGATTCTAAAATTTTTCGAAGATAAAGTTTACACATGACCTTACAAACTCAAATATATAATTTATTCTCAATTCCATGCCCAAAATCGTGGTCAAAATCCAAAAATCTCAATTTCTAGGTTTTTCTTCAAAATCCCTAGATTTTCCACAATTTTACATGTTTAAATCCATATATAATACTTGCATTTGACCCATAACTCGAAGAAATCACTTACCTCTTTGATGATGATGGAACTCCTTCTCAAATGCTCTCAAAAATCGCCTAAGACCAAGTGGGAAATGAGGGAAATGGGCTAAGTCTCGGGATAAAAAGCCCTGAGTTCCAGTCGCAGATGTCGCATTTGCGACATCTGACTCGCAAATGCGAAGCCAAGACATCCCTGCCCAGGTCGCATTTGCGACCAGATTCTTCAGAAATGCGAAGGTGGCAGCCTCGCAAAAGTGGCACTTAGTTCGCAAATGCGAACTTTTCCCACAACAGCCCAGGCTCGCAAATGCGAGCTCCATCTCGCAAATGCGATGGTCGCATTTGCGACCAAAGCACCGCAAATGCAGTCGTACCAGTACCAGCAATCCCATTTCTTAGCAAATCACTCCGAAGCTATCCCGAATCTCACCCGAACCCCCGGGGCTCCAAACCAAACACCCGCACAAGTCTAAAAACATAACACGGACTTGCTCGAAGCCTCAAATCACATCAAACAACGCTAAAATCATGAATCGCACTCCAATTCAAGATTAATGAACTTTAAGATTTCAAACTTCTACTTTCGATGTTTAAACTTATCAAATCACGTCCGATTGACCTCAAATTTTGCACACAAGTCATATTCGACATTACGGAAATCGAAATCCGACCCCGACATCAAAAAAGTCCACTTCCGGGCAAACTTCTCAAAAACCTTCAAATTTTCAACCTTAGCCAAATGACTCCAAAATGACCCACGGACCTCTGAATTCACTTCCGATTGCGCTCCCAACACCAGAATCACCATACGGAGCTATTCCCAGAATCGGAATCCCAAACAGACATCGATAACACTGAAATACACTTCAACCCAAACTTATGAAATTCTTCCAAAAATGCTAACTTCCACGATAGGTGCCAAAGCTTTCCCGGGTCTTCCAAAACCCGATCTGGACATACACCCAAGTCCAAAATCATCATACGAACCTGTTGGAACTTTCAGATCCTGATTCCGAGGTCGTTTACTCAAAAATCAAACCTTAGTCCATTCTTTCACCCTAAAGCTTCCAAATTGAGAATTTTCTTTCCAAATCAACTCCGAACTTCCCGAAATTCAATCCGACCATGCGTGCAAGTCATAATGCTTGAAAGGAAGCTGCTCATGGCCTCAAACCGCCGAAGAACGCGCTAAAGCTCAAAACGACCGGTCGGGTCGTTACAAAAAGGCCATTCCATGACGTTATATGAAGATATGACATATCTATCAAGAATGATAATTTCAAGGTGCAACATATTTATTCAAGTTAATATGGCCGATTTGTTTATCAAATCTCTACTAATGATCTCTTGAAGATGGTGCACAAGATTGGAATGCGAAGGCTCAAAGATGTGAATTGATGCTCTCATCAGGGGGAGTTAATACGCGTTGTACGCTTTTTCCCTTACAAGGTTTTGTCCCACTGGGTTTTCCTTGCAAGGTTTTTAACGAGGCAATCAAAAGGCGTACTATTGTTAGATATGTGTACTCTTTTTCCTTCACTAGAATTTTTTTTCCACTGGGTTTTATTTTAGTTAAGGTTTTAATGAGGCACAATATCTGTTGAATAGACATTCAAGGGGGAATGTTATAAATAGAATTGTATTTAAGGTGAATGTCTATATCTTAGAGAGATTTTAGGATTTGTTACTTGGTGGCTAAGTCACTTTTTTCCTATAAATAGAGGGTAACTATTCTGTTGTAGATCATCCCAAAATAAATAAGAATTCTCTCTCTATTTTTCTTTATAATACTTCTTCTTTTATTATTTCATATATAACGGAGAACAGTCTATCTTAATGTTTCAGCATGTTCTAATACTAATCAGTGCATTTAATACAATAGAAAAAGTCATAAGAAAGTGAAATGTGGGACCTAATAATTTCAATTTTCATCTAATTGTTTTCTTGGTATGAAGAAGTTATAATAAGAGTTTTAGTTTACTGACCGTTTAAATATAATTATACAATAAAGTCTCTCTAAGATAATTATTGGTATATTTTTTTTATAAGCATTAAATTATAATCTGCTAAAAATGATAATGAACCTGTAATAGTAGGTTAAAAATTCAATGATAGTATAAAAGTCATTACACTATTCGTGTACATAACTTAAACAAAATTTAATATTAGTAGAGAAGAAAGAAGCCTTTCACAATTGATGAGGGACACTTCGTCTTTCACAAAAGACAAAGAAATAGAGAAAAGACAAGGGACTACAATAAAAAAAATTTGACTTTGCATTACTAAGTATAAATAATACCAACAATGTAGACTTCACTGAGCAAAGTTAGGCACAAAATAATGTGCAAGCACATGTTTGATGGTCTCAATAATTTAATGCTCATTATTTATTTTATTTAAGTGTAGACGGAATTATTTGAGCTAAGGGTCTATCGGAAACCGTCTTTCTATCTTCACAAGGTAAAGAAAAGATATGTGTATATACTATCCTACTTAGACCATACTTGTAAATACATTGTTATAGTCAGTTGAAGTAGAGAAGGAAATATATAGAGGGTTTGTGTTTCCTCTCTAATTAATGTATGTATTACTACTACTTCTCCGAGCTGTGTTACAGCTTAGTAGCAGATTATTAAAAGAAATCCCAAATTAAATAGACAAGTTTACAGCTAAACTTAACACTAATACTGCCTGCTAAAACAAACGCACAAGATTAAAGAGCAGGAAACTTCATTATGTCCTCATAAAAGTTGATTATTTGTCCTTAATAATAAGACATTTACATTACGATTAGTGGTATGAAATGCAATTTAGACGTTCTTGTTTAAGTGCTTAATTACAAGTCAAATAGAATCAAGCACATTAGAAAGTTTAATGTTGGTAGGACGAAAATATTTTTCAAGAAAATATTTTTCCAAAAAAATAAGTTATTAAAATGAAGAAAATGACTTTCTTAAGTTTCGGACACAGGTCATTTTCTTTTATAACTATTTCAACTCTTAACTAGACATCACTTCTCCAACCAACATCAGACGTTATTATAAATTTTTAACTCAAATTTTGAGCAAAATACTATATATTTGCTAACGTTATTATCAATGAATATTCTTTTGGGTAATTATATTAAACATCCATAATCCATATAATATGACTCAACTACATATACATCTCATATACTTTAAAAGCAAACACTTATGCCCTATATTATAAGAACCCTACACTATAAAGTATTTTCAGAAAAATATTCTTCAGAAAATAAAAAATATTTTCAGTAAAGCAAAGAATTGTCATTCTGAGCTTGTGCGAGAACTTTAAGGATACCACCAAAGGATGTGGGACAGTGGATGGGACTGCTCCTCCCTTAACTAGAGGTCTCGAGTTCGAGTCCTGGGTATGGAAAAATCCTTGGTAGGGAGCGCTTCCCCCCGAAAGGGGCCCTACACGGCGCAAATCCGAATATTGACTGGCTCCAATGCGGATACTGGACACCAGGTGAGAACCAAAAAAAAAAAAAAAACTTTAAGGATGGCGAGTTTTAATTGGCATGCAAATTGGCAACCACGAAAGAAATTGATGGGACCCACTTGTGGATCATAGGCGAGTTTAGAATTAATAACTTCATACAATGAATATAATCTTATGATTGACTTGTATAAACCTACCGTAGAAACATGACAACTCATCTCAGTATGTTTTTTTTTTGTTTTGTTTTAATTATATTTTTTTAATTATAGTCTCTGTGCGATGCGTAACTTGAAAAGTTAGCACAACTAAAAAGGAAGATTAAGTAGATTGGACCACCTCATCTTATGGGAAATTTTCATTCCGTATTTATATTAAATCAATGCATTTTACCATGATTAAATATTAAAGGAGGTGATTATATATATAGATAAATTATACATAGTTATACACATGATTAAACATATATTATACAGTTGCCAATTATATATGATTATTTGCCATGACGTTTTGGTGGCAAAAATTTGAACTCTAATGTTATGCCTATCATGGTATCAAAACCAATTAGATAAACCTCGAATGATATTGCTATTACGAAATTTTCTCCTTTATACAGGAGTTAGAACCTCAGGAGGAAAACACAAGTAAATGTAACAAACAATGGAGCAATGTGCAATTTAATACATTTAACATTGAGTTCAACATCTGTGCATCAGAAGTTGTCGAAACTATAAAGGTAAGCATTATTCTGTAACCTAACAAAAATGATAATCAACCCGCTTATAATTGATTAAAGGAATCTTACAGAAATGTTCCCAAAAAGTCCCAACTTATCAATCTTTATCCATAATTGTAGACTTACTAAAACTAGCCAAACACGTGTAAAAATTGAAAACCCAAAGAAATAAGATTCTTTTTCTCCAAGAAATAAGAATCATACACAAAGATCTCCTTCCATATTTTTCAGCGTGATTACCAACATTAGATGCAAGACGGAAACGAAAAATTTCATGAATGAGGTAGCAAGTAAGGTGATGAAATACAAAAATATATATATATATATATATATATATATATATATATATATATATATAAAAATGACAGTCAGTCACTCAGTACTGTATAAGGATAATCCAGCCAAGGGAAGATCCAGTCCCAAATATAAATGATTCGAGCAAGATCCATGGCCAGGGAAGATCCATCCCTCAATATAAATAATTAGGCAAGATCCATGCTAGGGAAAATCCATCCCAAAAATGTAAATAATTCGGGCAAGATCTATGCCTAGTGAAGATCCATCCCTCAATATAAAATCAACTGCGCTCACTGTGTGGGGTGCAGACTCCAAAGGGGCTCCTTCTGCCCAAGTGCTATAATAAGCCAAATCCAGGCATAAATAAATAAAACATGTTACGGCGTGCATCCCTATCCAATAAATATCACTCAAAATCTCCAGTCTCTCGGGTTCTCAATGGCCCGAAAATCAACCCGACAGGATGATATGATGTATCAATGAATGACAATAGAGACTGAGATATGATATGCAAATAATAGATGTGACTGAGTAGAAAATTACGTTTTAAACAATTTATTCAATAGCAATACGACCTCTGTAGGTCCCAAAAATATCGGCACGTAACCTAACATATTCTTTAACACGAGTCTCGACTCAATTCTCTCTAACATATGGAGGATATGTAAAAATGACATGATTATTTGATTATGCAACCCCACGGAATCAATTAAGCCAAAATTCCAATGGTGCACGCCCACACGTCCGTCACCTAGCATGCGTATCACCTCCAAGAAAATAATATAACACGTAATTTAGGAATTCATACCATCAGAACCAAGTTTAGAAGTGTTACTTACCTGAACTGTGTAAATTCTCTAATCCAATAAACCTTTGCCTTGCAAATTGGCTTTTGAATGCCTCTAATCTAATCATAATTAATTTGATACAGTCAACACGAATTATAGGAATCAATTCCATATGATAATACTAAATTTTCCAATTAAAATCCGAAATTCAACTCAAAAATCAACAATGGGGCCCACGTCTCGAAAACCGACAAAAGTTACAAAATATGAATGGCCATTCAACCACGAGTCAGACCATACCAACCATACCTACGACTCACTTAGCCGCATCTATGGTCTCGCAGGTGCGAGCCTTTTCTCGCTTCTACGGTTCACCCATGATCCACTACCTCCGTTTCTGCGAACGAGCTTCAGCTTCTGCGGACTCGCTTGAGTGAGAAGAATTCCACTTATGCGGTCCCTTTCGCTTCCGTGACCAATCGTCTGCATCTGCGATCACGTAGGTGCGAAAACTCCCATGCACCTGCGACCACTGCCTCACTCTGCCCAATCCGTTTTGCGCTGCCATGATCGCTTCTGCAAGCTTGCACCTGCGAGAAAAATTCCGCAGGTGCGCTTGCACCAGATGGCAAAAATTTCCAGAATTGCTCCAAGTCCAATTTTTTATCCAATCCACCCGAGGCCCTTGGGACCTCAACTAAAAAATACCAATAAGTCCTAAAACATCATAAGAATTTAGTTGATGCCTGTAATCACATTAAGCAATGCTAAAAACACAAACCACACCCTAATTCAAGCTTAATGAAAACTAACGAATTCCAATTTCTACAATCGATATCGAAACCTATCAAATCAAGTCCGATTGACCTCAAATTTTGCACACAAGTTATAATTGACATAACGAACCTATGAAAATTTTCAGAACTGGATTCTAAGCCCGTTACCAATAAAGTTAACCCCCCGTCAAACTTCCAAACTTTCCGTTTCTTATTTTTTCCATTTCAACCCAAATTTAACTACGAACCTCAAAATAAATATACAGAGACACTCCTAAGTCTGAAATCACCATACGGAGCTATTGGAACCATCAAAATTCCATTTCGGGGTCGTTTACATATAATTCATCATCCAGCCAATCGTTTCAACTTAAGCTTTAAATCATGGAACGAAGTGTTCCAATTCATTCTGAAACCTCCTCTACACGTCACATAATTACTACTGAGCATAAAATATTCAGTAAATTGGAAACGGGGTTGTGATACTTAAAATGACCAGTTGGGTCATTACACAATCTATTGGGCATGAGCCTCTCTATCCCTTCAGAGCTCCTCCCTAAGCTGCTTGGTTTCTTTACTCAACTCATCATTGTCTTCTATAAGATTAGCATTCTAATTAAAAACCAACTCCAACCTTTTAGAGAGATCTATTGCCTTGCTGCTACCATATAAACTAGCAGAACTTGTTGGCCCTCTAGCCTTGATCTCCTCATAACCACACTGCATGAGGGTAACAACATCCGTAACATCATAATGATTTCTAAACATAAGCTTAGGCAAGGCAATATTGAGCTTGTCAAATAGCTCAATTAACATGAAGCTATAAGGCATTGCATGCTTAGGCTTGGAAGTGCTTGCAGACTTTGCCATGTCAAGCATGATAGCTTCTTGCCTCCTCTCAGATATCTGCAATATGCAGGAGTTCACAAAGTGAAACAGCAGCATGTGAAAAGGAGATATATCAGTCTTGTACACCTTCTAGGGAGGATCTAACTCAAACTTCTAAGAAAATTTCGTGGTGACCACAATGCATGTGTCCATATCATTGTCTATAGCTAGCCACTTTTTCTTCAAATAATTGTCAAAACATAAAGAGGGAATATTCAGTTGCAGCCAAAGCTTTTCAGCATCAAACTCTATCTCAAACCCCCTTACAGAACTCTTGACCACCTTGCCATCAAATTGGAAGTTTGCATAAAACTCCACCACCGCAGGCAGACACACATGAGGAAATGCCTTAGCAAACATACGTCTCCATACATGTAGTTCAAGTTTTTCAACTAACTGAGCCATACCTTTCTCATCAATGTTTGCAAGAATCTTCCCATTCAATATTTTTCTATTCCTGAATTCAGTAAGTTTGTCAACCACTGCAGGCATAACCCTCTTTTTTTTCCTATACTGGCCTTATTAGATGTGGTAGTTTCCCTGGTGGGTTTAACTACCTTCCTTTTCTTCTTTGCTGATTTCTTTGCTTGTAGAGTAGAGTCTGACTCGTCCTCTTCATCCAACTCAACTACAGGTTCAGCAATGGGAGCTTGCTTTCTTGGCTTCTTGGCACATCTAGACTCCTTAATGATCTGCTCATCAATAGCCTTTCTTTTACTCCTTGTGAGAGGAGTCCTAGCAGGAGGGGCCACTTCTTTTCTTGTAGGGATAACTGATTTGTTGCTTTCAAAGGGTCCTTCTTGCTCTTCTTCCCTACTACAGACAGGGGTAAATCATCCTCATCATTGCTGACCTCCTCATCTCCAGTAAAAGGAGTTAACTAAGGCCCAATTTCTTTAGCCCTTATCCCCCCACTTGCTTCTTCTGAAGAGGCTATGACAGTGTTCCCAATAGCCATAGATTCTTCAGATTCCCCACTTGCATTCTCTTTCTCACTCTCACGTTCAGACCATCAGAGTCTCCAACACTTTTTCAAGTAGAAATACCTTAATTTTGCGGTAGCAGAGATGGTTAGAGTTGTTGAAACGCTATGATATCACCATATTATATAATCCCTGGAAGGCCTATGTAGTGGGTGACGCATTGAATAGGAAGGCTGAGAGCAAGGGTAGTTTAGCATATTTACCGGTAGTGGAGAGACCACTAACCATGAATGTTCTGGCTTTGGCCAATCGGTTCGTGAGATCGGATGTTTTGAAGCCTAGCTGGGTTCTTGCTTGTGTTGTGGAATAGTCCTCATTATTGGAGCATATCAGGGCTCGCCAGTTTGATGATCCTCACTTTTTGGTGTTAAAGGACACATCGAAGTGGGGTGGTGCTAAGGAGGTTGTGATGGGAGATGATGGTGTTATGCGGATTCAAGCCCAGATTTGTGTTCCAAATGTTGATGTGCTGAGAGAGTTAATCCTTGAGGAGGCCCACAGTTCACGCTATTCCATTCACTTGGGTGTCACGAAAATGTACCGTGACCTGAAACAACACTGTTGGTGGCGAATGTTGAAGAAAGATGTTGTTGCTTATGTCTCTCGGTGTTTGAATTGTCAACATGTGAAGTTCGAGCATCAGAAATCGGGTGGATTAACTTAGATATTGGAGATACTGGACTGGAAGTGGGAGCGCATCACTATGGATTTTATGATGGCCTTACCACTGACCTTGAGGAAATATGACTCAGTTTGGGTTATTGTAGATCGGTTGACTAACTCAGCCACTTCATTCTGGTGCTGACTTCTTATTCTTCAGAGTGGTTAGATCAAATTAATATCTGGAAGATCATCCGCCTGCACACCATACTTATTTCCATCATTTCTGACCGAGGCACGCAGTTCACATCGTATTTTTTCGAGAGAGGTGAAGCGTGAGTTGGGTACGCGGGTTGAGATAAGCATCGTGCTTCATCCTCACACGGACAAAAAATCCATGTGCACTATTTATATCTTGGAGGGCGTGCTACGTGCTTGTGTTATTGATCTCGGAGGTTCATGGGACCAGTTTTTACCTCTAGCGGAGTTCACCTAAAATAATAGCTATATGTCGATCATCCAGATGACTCCATACGAGGCCTTATATGGGAGGCGAAGTCGTTTGCTGATTAGTTGGTCTGAGCCTAGAGAGGCTAGATTGGTTGTCACTGATTTGGTCCGTGATGATATGGAAAATGTTCAAGTGATTCAAGAGCGACTTCGTACAGCTCAGTCCAGGCAGAAGAGTTATGTGGATCGAAAAGTTCGAGATGTATTTTATATGGTGGGTGAGAAGGTTCTTCTATGAGTTTCGCCTATGAAGGGTGTGATGTGGTTTGGGAAGAAGACAAAGTTGAGCCCGAAGTTTATTAGGTCGTTTGAGATTGTGGAGAGATTTGGAAAGTTACTTATAGGCTTGAATTGCCTCCTAGCCTAGCAGGGGTACATCCGGTATTTTACATTTCCATACTTCAGAAGTACCATGAGGATAGATCACATGTTGTGGACTTCTGCACGGTGCATCTTGATGAAAATTTAACCTACGAGGAAGAGTCGGTGGCTATTCAAGACCGACATGTTCGTAAGTTGAGATCGAAGAGTTTTCCTAACATGAAAGTGCAATGGAGAGGTTAGCTAATTGAGGAGGCTACGTGGGAATCCGAGTCCGATATGCTATTAGATACCTCCACCTTTTGACCGGTCCAGGTACTATTCTATGTCCGTTCAAGAACGAACGTTTCTTTTAGAGTTAGAGAATGTGACGACTCGATAGGTCATTTTGAGTACTAGCCTTAATTAAAATGTTCCAAGATCCCCCATAGCTTCATTTGATATTTCTTGTTTTTCGTGCGTGATCCGTATCATTTTTTGGAAAGCTTTTACGTAAACTTTTTAAGAAAATATAATTTTTAACTTAAAATGAGGCTAGAGTTGACCACTGCCAATATTTTTGGTAAATGATTTGGGATCGGTGTTTTGACGATTCCGGTAGTCTTGTATGATATTTTTGGACTTATACACACATTTGGTTGGGGTCCGATGTGAACCAAACACATTTCGACATGTTATGTGAAAAATAGTGAAAATCAGTTTGAAAGTTCAAATTATTGAGTTTTGATGATCGATTCTTGTTATTTTGTGTTATTTTGATGATTTGTTGTAGCTAGAAAGTTTGTAGAATGATATTACATTTGTTTGCATGTTTGGTTTGGAGCCCAAGGGGCTCAGGTAACTTTTGGAGGCATTGCGGAATGATTCGAAATAGCTGGTGCATTTCAGTTGCAAGGTGTTCAGTTGCAGATATCGCATATGCAAGGCTTGGCTCGCTTTTGCTATCAAGTGATCGCATTTGCGAGCATGGGCTTGCTGCTGGGTCTTCACATTTGCGAATAATGAGTCGCTTTTGCGAGGTTTACTATGTTCGCTTTTGCGACTCTGGCGCCGCATTTGCGATGCAGTGTAGCATTGGGCATGTGATGACCCAAAAGGTCATCTTTTGTTTTAGAATCCGTTTTTATGTTCTGAGGCCTTGAAAACCTCCTATTATCTCTTCTCGATTTGCGTGCGTGGTCCGGTCGCGATACCGAAAAGCTTTTGTTTGAAAAATTTAAGAAATAATAATTTTTGGCTTAAAATATGATTTTAGTTGACTTAGTTCAATATTTTGGGTAAATTGACCCAGACCCGTATTCCGACTATCCCGGAGGGTCCGTGGAAAAATATGGGACTTGGGCGTATGCCCGGAATCGAATTCCGAGGTCCCTAGCTCGAGAAATGAATTTTTAAAGAAAATTGTTTGCTGTAAAATATAAGGACTTTTGGAAATGAAATGGTGTGTGATCTTGATGGTATCGGGCCCGTATTTTTGGTTCCGAAGCCCGGTACAGGTTTGTTATAATGTTTAAGTACTATCTGTGAAATTTGGTGAAAATCGAAGTTCATTTGACGTGATTCGGACGTCTGTTTGAGGAAATAGTGAATTTGAAGTGTTCTTGAGAAAGTCATGAGTTCTGAGGTAAAATTCGTAGTTTTAGGTGTTATTTTGTGATTCGATCGCACGAGCAAGTCCGTATAATGTTTTTAGACTTGCGTGCAAGTTTGGTTTGGAGCCCCGAGGGCTCGGGTGAGTTTCGGGTAGGCCAAGGAGCGTTTTGAGACAGAAAAAAATACCTGGACCTAAAAAGTTGCAAAATCGTAGGTCTCTGAACCAGGTTCCGCGGCAGCGCTGGAAATTTCGGTGACAGTGGTGGGCAGGAACAAGGTTCCGCTGCAGCGCCTATTTTTTCGCTGATAGCGGTGGGCAGGGACCAGGTTCCGCTGCATCGCCCAATTTTCCACTGAAAGCGGTGGCATTGGCCTGAGGCGTACATATATATACAGGACATTTCATTATTTTACTACTTTTAAAAAATAATAAAACACTAAACATCCCTTGGCGATTTTCAAAGACCCAAACTTCTCCAAATCATAGGTAAGTGATTTCTAACTCATCTTCTTCAATCTAATTCATCTTTTTACATGATTTCACTTCAAAATCTAGGGTTTTTCATGCGAAATTGGGTGTTCTTGGGTAGAAATTAGGATTTTCGAACTTTGGGGATTTGGACCTCAAATTGAGGTCGGATTTCAAAACCAATTGCATATCTGAGTTCGTGGGTGAATGGGTAATCGGATTTTGGTTCGAACTTCGAGTTTTGACCAAGCGGGCCCAGGGTCGGCTTTTGACTTTTTGGGGAAAACATTGGAAAATCTATATTCATGCATTAGAATTGGTTTATTAGCATTTATTGATGTTATTAAGTAAATTATTACTAGATACAAGCGGATTGAAAGAGGAACCGAGAGGTAAAGCGGTAATTGAGGCTTGATTTTTGTCCGTGGGATTGAGGTAAGTATTTGGTCTAACCTTGACTTGAGGGACTAGGGATCCCCGTCTTGTTTGCTATGTGAAATACCATGTATGGACGTATAGGTGTGGTGAGGAGTACCTATGCGTCACCAAATTACTTGTTTAGCCCATTTCCTTTCCCCCGTTTCCCTATATCTTGCTTTCCTGCTTAGTTGCTACTTGCTCATAAATGTTTCCATGTCTAATTGTTTCATATTAACTGTTGTTCTCTTTATTGAATTATTTAATTGTTTCATGTTAACTGTTGATCTTCCCGTTGAAGTATTATTGGTTTTTGTAGCTTCATTTTATTACCCTGTTAGCTTATATTGATTCATTTGGTGCCTTATGGTGCACCTTGGTTGGTCTCGCTGAGTAGTTATCATTTGTGAAGTTTCATAATCGTAGTGATATTCCATTGTGTGGATTGAGGTATAACTAATGTGGGGGATTTGAGTTAGCTTGTGAAACTCTTGTCTTTATTCTTTGGGGTTTAGTGCTGATATATATATTGGGATCCGGTTGCACGCCGCAACAGGAGGAATAAGGGTGAATTGTGATTGTCTGGTGGGATCGGGTTGCACGCCGCAACAAGGAGTAATAAGGGTGGACAGGTGGGATCAGGTTGCGCGCCGCAACAGGGGGAATAAAGGTGATATGTGCTGAGGAGTAATAAGGGAGGACATGTGGGATCGGGTTGCATGCCGCAACAAGGAGGAATAAGGGTGTACATTGATATTGTTGTGGTTTATATGATTGGATCGGGATGCGCGCCACATCTGTTGTTGTTTTAAGTATTCATTTCTGCTGAAATTCATTACTATGATGTTGAAACGCCTTTAAGGATTGGCTATAGCTAAATACTAGCAGAACAACTGGGTTCCGGATTTACTTTATGCCAGTTATTGCTTTATTACATTCTGTATTTCCCTTCTGTTTAGTGTAGACTGTTGCAGGTTGTACATGTTGTATGCCCCGTCGTAGCCTCATCAATACTTCGTCAAGGTTAGGCTCGGCACTTACCGGTACATGGGGTCGGTTGTATTGATACTGCACTCTGCACTTCTTGTGCAGATTTTGGAGCTAGTGGCTGATGGCTAGGTTAGTTACTGTTGTTGTTTCCCGGAGACCCAAGGTAGTCCTGCAGGCATCCGCAGTCCCTGGCGTCCCCTTCCATCTTATTTCATTTTTTGTTTTATCTATTTCCGAGACAGATGTAACCTTTTGTTCAGACCCTTATTTGTAGAATACTTAGACTGTTTGTGAGTTGTGACACCAGTTTTGGGTGGAATTTATTACGGTTTTGTTATTAGTACAAAGTTAATCTTTTAAACTGTGTTATTTCGCACTTAATTCCGCTTATTTACTTTTGTTGAGCTTTAATTATTATAAGATAAAAGAAAAAGGTGAATTATTCGGTAACGTTGGCTTGCCTAGCGAGTACAATGTTAGACGCCATCACGGTCCCGATAGTGGGAAATTCGGGTCGTGACAAGTTGGTATCAGAGCTCTAGGATGCTTAGGTCTCATAATTCACGGACAAACTTAGTAGAGTCTGTGGGATCAGTATGGAGACGTCTGTTCTTATCCCCAGAGGCTATAGAGTTAGGAACAGTTTCACTCTATTCATCTCTGTCGTGTAGTTTGATCTCTCAATGCTAACTAAACTCTCTACTCTATTCTTTCGTAGACGGCGAGAACGCATACCACATCATCAACTGATCAGCAGCCCGAGCCACTAGTGGCGGCTCCTACGAGGTGCAGGGGCCGAGGCCGAGGCCGTGCTAGAGGTCAAGGCAGGGGTAGGGCTCAGCCCACAGCACGAGCAGCAGCACCAGCGGCAGAGCCTCGAGTTGAGTTTGACGATGAGGTTCCGACCCAGACCGTTCCAGCAAGGCCGTCTCAGGTTCCAGAAGGGTTCATAGCTACCCCGGTACTCCAGGATGCTCTGGTCCGTCTAGTGGGCCTTATGGAGAGTGTCACTCAGGCAGGCATACTTCTAGTGCACCAGCCATCTCTCATGCTGGGGGAGGAGCACAGACTCCCTCTACTCATACACCGGAGCAGATGGCTCCCCAGTTTCAGACTCCAGCAGCTCAGACAATTGGGGTAGTCCCGCCGGGTGTTGTGGCTCAGACCGGCGAGGGAGCAGCTATGTCTACACATGCTTTATGGAGGTTGGATAGATTCACCAAGCTTTTTACTACTACCTATGGCGTTACATCTTCAGAGGATCCCCAGGTTTATTTGGACAGTTGCCATGAGGTTCTACGGAACGTCGAGATAGTGGAGACCAATGGGGTCGACTTTGCTGCTTTTCGCTTATCAGATTCCGCCAAGAAATGGTGGAGGGTTTTTTGTTTGGCTAGACCAGTTGGGTCGCCTGTTTTGATTTGGCATCACTTTTCTCAGCTATTTCTGGAGAATTTTCTCCCTATCACTTAGAGAGAGGACTATTGGAGGCAGTTTGAGCACCTTCAACAGGGTTCTATGACCCTCACTCAGTACGAGACCAGATTTATTGACTTGGCCTGTCATGCTCTTCTTATACTCCCCACCGAGAGGGAGAGGTTGAGGATAATTATTGAGGGACTCGCTCAGCCTATCAGATTGCATATGGCTAAGGAGACAGGGAGCGAGATTTCTTTCCAGGATGCAGCCAATGTTGCCAGACGAGTTGAGATGGTTTTAGCTCAAGGTAATGGTCAGGGGTCTGACAAGAGGCCACGTCATTCTAGCAGGTTCACTGGTGCCTCGTCTTGAGGCAGGGATTCTTTTGGTAGAGTCCACCATCCCAGGCCATTTCATTCAGCGCTTCAGGCATCCCATGGAGCTTCAGGGAGTCATGGTCCTTATGTACCTCCTTCAGGGCAGCCAGCTTATAGTGCACCGCTAGCTCCCATCAGAGAACCTCTTCTTCAGAGTTATTATCGCGGTCAGCCGGCCCGTCAGGGTCAGTCTCAGTTTCCTCAATCGTAGTATTCAGATGGATGTTTTGAGTGTGGTGAGTATGGTCATATCTGGAGGGCTTGTCCGAGATTAGTGGGTGCTCAGTCGCAGCAGCAGAGTTCTCGTGCCATGATTCAGGCACCGCCTGCCCAGCAAGCTAGAGGTAGGGGTCAGGGAGCCAGAGGTAGGGTCCAACCCGCTAGAGGTGGAGGTCAGGACATTAGAGGTAGAGGACGGGCCGCTAGAGGTGGAGGCCAGCCAGCAGGAGGTCGTCCCAGGGATGTGGTTCAGGGTGGTGGGGCCCAGCCCCGATGTTATGCTATTCCAGCTAGGCCTGAGGCTGAGTCCTCAGATGTAGTTATCACATGTACGGTTTCAGTTTGCAGTAGAGATGCTTCAGCTCTATTTGATCCATGGTCTACGTACTCCTATATGTCATCTTATTTTGCTCCATATTTGGCTATGCCTCGTGATGCTTTGAGTGTTCCTGTGTATGTGTCCTTGCCGGTGGGTGATTCTATTTTAGTAGATCGTGTCTATCGCTCGTGTGTGGTTGTTATTGGTGGTCTTGAGACTAGTGTAGATCTCCTACTTCTAGATATGGTTGATTTCGACGTCATTTTGGGGATGGATTGGCTGTCACCTTACCATGCTATATTAGATTGTCACGCCAAGACTGTGGCCTTAGCGTTGTCGGGGTTGCCTCGATTGAAGTGGAGAGGGACTTCTGGTCATTCTATTAGCAGGGTTATTTCGTATGTGAAGGCTTGGCGTACGGTTGAAAAGGGGTGTCTGGCTTATTTGGCCTATGTTCGTGATTCTAGTGTTGAGGCTCCTTCTATGGATTCTGTACCAGTTGTTTGGGAGTTTCCAGAGGTATTTCTTGCGGACCTGCCGGGGATGCCACCCGACAAGGATATTGACTTTTGCATTAATTTGGCTCCGAGCACTCGGCTCATTTCTATTCCTCCGTATTGCATGGCCTCGCCAGAGTTGAAAGAATTGAAGGAGCAGTTGCAAGATTTGCTTGATAAGGGCTTTATTAGACCTAGTGTCTCGCCCTGGGGTGCGCCGGTATTGTTTGTTAAGAAGAAGGATGGAACGATGAGGATGTGTATAGATTATCGGCAGTTGAACAAATCACCATCAAGAACAAGTATCTATTGTCGAGGATTGATGATTTGTTTGATCAGCTTCAGGGTGCCAAGGTATTTTCGAAGATTGTTTGAGATCTGGCTACCATCAGTTCAGGATTAGGGCATCCGATGTCCCTAAGACAGCTTTTTGCACTCAGTACGGGCATTATGAGTTTTTAGTGATTTCATTTGGGTTGACGAATTCCCCAGCAGCATTCATGGATTTGATGAATCGGGTGTTCAGGCCGTATCTGGATTCCTTTGCAATTGTCTACATTGATGATATTTTGATCTACTCCCGCAGCCGAGAGGAGCACGAGTAGCAACTTCAAGTCGTTCTTCAGACTTTGAGAGACAATCAGTTGTATGCTAAGTTTTCGAAGTGTGAGTTTTGGTTGAGTTCCGTTGCCTTCTTGGGTCACGTTGTATCTGCAGAGGGTATTCAGGTGATTCCGAAGAAGATAGAGACAGTCAAAGACTAGCCTAGACCCATATCAGCTACAGAGATCCGGAGTTTCTTGGGTTTGGCGGGTTATTACCACCGGTTCGTGGAGGGGTTTTCATCTATAGCAGCCCCGATGACCAGGTTGACCCAAAAGGGTGCCCTGTTCAGGTGGTCGGACGAGTGTGAGGCGAGTTTTCAGAAGCTCAAGACAGCTTTGACTACAGCGTTGGTGTTGGTTTTGCCCACAGGTTCAGGGCAATATATGGTGTATTGTGATGCATCTCGTATTGGACTTGGTGCGGTGTTGGTGCAGGATGGCAAAGTTATTGCATATGCTTCGCGGTAGTTGAAGATTCACGAGAAGAATTTTCCAGTTCATGATTTGGAGCTAGCAGCCAATGTTCATGCGTTGAAGATTTGGAGGCATTATTTATATGGCGTGTCATGTGAGGTGTTCACGGATCATAAGAGTTTGCAATATTTTTTCAAGGAAAAGGAGCTCAATTTGAGGTGGAGAAGGTGGTCGGAACTATTGAAAGACTATGACATCACCATCTTGTATCATCCCGTGAAGGCCAATGTTGTGGCCGATGCTTTGAGTAGGAAGTCAGCCAGTATGGCTGCCTTGCATATATTCCAATCGGTGAGAGACCGCTTGCTTTGGATGTTCAGGATTTGGCCAATCAGTTCGTGAGGTTGGATGTTTCTGAGCTCAGTCGTGTTTTAGCTTGCACGGTCGCTCGGTCTTCGTTATTTGAGCGTATCAGAGATTGGCAGTATAATGATCCTCATTCGCTAGTCCTTAGGGACACAGTGCGGCGCGGTGGTGCCAAGCTGGTTACAGTTGGAGATGATGGAGTTTTGCAGATGCATGAGTTTGTGTGCCTAATATGGATGGACTTCATGAGTTGATTTTAAAGGAGGCCCATAGTTCTTGGTATTCTATACATCCGGGCGCCGCTAAGATGTATCAGGATTTGCGGCAGCATTACTGGTGGAAAAGGATAAAGAAGGATATTGTTGCATATGTAGCTCGGTGTTTGAATTTTCAGCAGGTAAAGTACGAGCATCAGAGACCTGGTGGTTTGCTTCAACAGATTGAGATTCCTGAGTGGAAGTGGGAGCGTATCACCATGGACTTCATTCTCGGACTCCCACGAACTCAGAGAAAGTTCGATGCAGTATGGGTTATTGTTGATAGGTTGACTAAGTCAACGCATTTCATTCGTGTAGCACTCCGAGGGGTTAGCTGAGATCTATATCCGGGAAATCGTTCGCCTTCATGGTATGCCCGTGATCATTTCGAACCGAGGTACGTAGTTTACCTTGCATTTCTGGAGGGCAGTGCAGCGTGAGTTGGGTACACGGGTCGAGTTGAGCACCGCATTTCATCCTCAGACGGACGGGCAGTCCCAGCGTGCTATTCAGATTTTGGAGGATATGCTTCACGCCTGTGTTATTGACATTGGAGGCTCTTGGGATCAGTTCTTGCCGTTAGCGGAGTTTGCCTACAGCAACAACTATCAGTCGAGCATCCAGATGGCTCCTTATAAGGCATTATATGGTAGACGGTGTCGATCACTGATTGGGTGGTTTGAGCCGGGGGAGGCTCGGTTGCTGGGTATATATTTGGTACAACATGCCTTGGACAAGGTCAAGATCATTCAGGATAAGCTTCGTACAGCTCTGTCCAGGCAAAAGAGTTATGTCGACCGTAAGGTTTGTGATGTGGCATTCATGGTCGGAGAGCGAGTGTTGCTTCGAGTGTCGCCCATGAAGGGGGTGATGAGATTTGGGAAGAAAGGCAAGCTAAGCCCTAGGTTCATCGGGCCTTTTGAGATCCTTGATCGAGTGGGAGAGGTGGCTTACAGACTTGCGTTGCCGCCGGGTTTATCAGCTGTGCATCCAGTGTTTTATGTGTCCATGCTTCGGAAGTATCACGGTGATCCCTCCCACGTATTAAACTTCAGCACTGTCCAGTTGGACCAGAATTTGACCTACGAGGAGGAGCCGGTAGCTATTCTAGACCGGCAGGTTCGACAGTTGAGATCGAAGAGTTATCCATCGGTTCGTGTGCAGTGGAGAGGTCAGCCTATTGAGGCAGCTACCTGGGAGTCCGAGTCCGATATGCGGAGCCAATATCCCCATCTTGTCACCGACTCAGGTACTTTTCTATGTCCGTTCGAGGACGAACGGTTGTCTTAGAGGTGGAGAATGTGATGACCCAAAAGGTCATCTTTTGTTTTAGAATCCGTTTCCATGTTCTAAGGCCTTGAAAACCTCCTTTTATCTCTCCTTGATTTGCGTGCGCGGTCCGGTCACGATACCGGAAAGCTTTTGTGTGAAAATCTTAAGAAATAATAATTTTTGGCAAAAATATGATTTTAGTTGACCTCGGTAAATATTTTGGGTAAACGGACCCGGACCCGTGTTCCGACGGTCCCGGAGGGTCCGTGGAAAAATATGGGACTTGGGCGTATGCCCGAAATCGAATTTCGAAGTCTCTAGCCCGAGAAATGAATTTTTAAAGCAAATTATTTGCTGTAAAATATAAGGACTTTTGGAAATGAAATGGTGTGTGATCTTGATGGTATCGGGCCCCTATTTTTGGTTTCGGAGCCCGGTAAAGGTTTATTATAATGTTTAAGTACTATCTGTGAAATTTGGTGGAAATCGGAGTTCATTTGACGTGATTCGGACGTCTGTTTGAGGAAATAGTGAATTTGAAGTGTTCTTGAGAAAGTCATGAGTTCTGAGGTAAAATTCGTAGTTTTAGGTATTATTTTTGTGATTCGATCGCACGAGCAAGTCCGTATAATATTTTTAGACTTGCGTGCATGTTTGGTTTGGAGCCCCGAGGGCTCGGGTGAGTTTTGGGTAGGCCACGGAGTGTTTTGAGACTTAGAAAAAAATACCTGGACCTGAAAAGTTGCAGAATCGCAGGTTTCTGAACCAGGTTCCGCGGCAGCGCTGGAAGTTTCGCTGATAGTGGTGGGAGGAATAAGGTTCCGCTGCAGCGCCTATTTTTCCGCTGATAGCGGTGGGCAGGGACCAGGTTCCGCTGCATCGCCCATTTTTCCACTGATAGCGATGGCATTGACCTGAGGTGTACATATATATACAGGACTTTTCATTATTTTACTACTTTACAAAAATAATAAAACCCTAAACATCCCTAGGCGATTTTTCAAAGACCCAAACTTCTCCAAAATTATAGGTAAGTGATTTCTAACTCATCTTCTTCAATCTAATTCATCTTTTTACATGATTGCACTTCAAAATCTAGGGTTTTTCATGGGAAATTGGGTGTTCTTGCGTAGAAATTAGGTTTTTTGAATTTTGGGGATTTGGACCTCAAATTGAGGTCGGATTTCAAACCCAATTGCATATTTGAGTTCGTGAGTGAATGGTTAACCGTGTTTTGGTTCGAACTTCGAGTTTTGACCAAGCGGGCCTGGGGTCGATTTTTGACTTTTTGGGGAAAACATTGGGAAATCTATATTCATACATTAGAATTGGTTTATTTAGCATTTATTGATGTTATTAAGTAAATTATGACTAGATGCAAGCGGATTGGAAGAGGAACCGAGAGGTAAAGCGGTAATTGAGGCTTGATTTTTGTCCGTGGCATTGAGGTAAGTGTTTGGTCTAACCTTGACTTGAGGGACTAGGGATCCCCGTCTTGTTTCTATGTGAAATATCATATGTGTGACGTATAGGTGTAGTGACGAGTACCTATGCGTCACCAAATTACTTGTTTAACCCATTTCCTTTCCCCCGTTTCCCTATATCTTGCTTTCTTGCCTTAATTGCTACTTGCTCATAATTGTTTCCATGTCTAATTGCTTCATGTTGACTATTATTCTCTTTATTGAATTATTTAATTGTTTCATGTTAACTGTTGATGTTCCCGTTGAAGTATTATTGGTTTTGTAGCTTCATTTTATTACCCTAATGGCTTATATTGATTCATTGGTGCCTTATGGTGCACCTTGGTTGGTCTCGCTGAGTAGTATTCATTGGTGAAGTTTCATAATCGCAGTGATATTCCATTGTGCGGATTGAGGTATAAGTAATGTGGGGGATTTGAGTTAGCTTGTGAAACTCTTGCCTTTATTCTCTTGGGTTTGGTGCTGATATATATATATATATATATATATATATATATATATATGTTGGGATCGGGTTGCACGCCGCAACAGGAGGAATAAAGGTGAAATGTGATTGTCTGGTGGGATCGGGTTGCATGCCGCAACAAGGAGTAATAAGGGTTGACAGGTGGGATCGGGTTGCGCACCGCAACAAGAGGAATAAGGGTGATATGGGTTGAGGAGCAATAAGGGTGAACATGTGGGATCGGGTTGCACGCCGCAACAAGGAGGAATAAGGGTGAATATGGATATTGTTGTTGTTCATATGTTGGGATCGGGATGCGCGCCGCATCAGTTGTTATTATATTTTCATTTCTGTTAAGGCCCGTTACTGTGATGTAACACCCTTAAGGATTGGTTATAGCTGAACACTAGTAGAATATTTGGGTTTCGAGTTAATTAATGCCAGTTATTGCTTTATTACTTTCTGTATTTCCTTTTTGTTTAGTATAAACTATTGCAGGTTGTATATGTTGTATGCCCCGCCGTAGCCTCGTCTTTACTTCGTCGAGGTTAGGCTCGACACTTACCAGTACATGGGGTCGGTTGTACTGATACTACACTCTGCACTTTCTGTGCAGATTTTGGAGCTAGTGGCTCGTGCGGTTCGTTGCTATCACTACGTACCGGAGACCCAAGGTAGTCCTGCAGGCATCCGCAGGCCTTGGCGTTCCCTTCTATCCCATTTAATTTTCTATTTTATCTACTTTCAAGACAGATGTAAACTTTTTCGTTCAGACCTTTATTTGTAGTAATCTTAGACGGTTCGTGAGTTGTGACACCAGTTCTGGGTGGATGTTACTTTGGTTTTCGTTATTGTGTAAAGTTAAGCGTTTAAATTGTTATCTTCCGCATTTGTTTCACTGGTTTATTTTGTTAACTCTGAAATATTTGAAAGATAAAGAAAAAAAGGGTAGGATATTCTGAAATGTTGGCTTGCCTAGCGAGTACAATGTTAGGCGCCATCACGGTCCCGACGTGAGAAATTCGGGCCGTTACAAGTTGGTATCAGAGCTCTAGGTTGCTTAGGTCTCACAACTCACAAACAAACTTGGTAGAGTCTGAGGAATCGGTACGGAGACGTCTGTACTTATCCCTTGAGGCTACAAAGTTAGGAACAGTTTCACTTCTATTCATCTATATCGTGCGGTTTGATCTCTCAACGCTAATTGAACTCTCTACTCTGTTCTATTGCAAATGGCGAGAACATGCACTGCTTCATTAGCTGATCAGCATCTCGAGCCCCCATTGGCAGCTCCTACGAGGGACAGAGGACGAGATCGAGGCAGGGGCAAGGCTCAGCCCAGAGCTCGAGTAGCAGCACTAGCGGCGGAGCCTCAGGTTGATTTTGATGATGAGGTTCCAGCCCAGATCGTTCCAGCGGGTCAAGCTCAGGTTCCAAAGGGGTTCATCGCTACCTCGGTACTCCAAGATGCTCTGGTCCGTCTAGTGGGCCTTATGGAGAGTGTCACTCAGGCAGGCATATTTCCAGTAGCATCTGCTGTCTCTCGTGCTGGGGGGAGGAGCATAGACTCCCGCTACTCACACATTGGAGCAGATGGCTCCCTAATTTCAGACTCCAACAGCTCAGCCCATTGGGGTAGTCCCACCGGTTATTGTGGCTCATACCGGTGATGGAGCAGCTATGTCTACAGATGCATTATGGAGGTTGGATAGGTTCACCAAGCTTTTCACTACTACCTATGGCGGTACATCTTCAGAGGATCCCCAGGACTATTTGGACAGTTGCCATGAGGTTCTACGGAACATGGGGATAGTGGAGACCAATGGGGTCGACTTTGCTATTTTTCGCTTATTAGGTTCCGCCAAGAAATGGTAGAGGGATTTCTGTTTGTCTAGACCAGCTGGGTCGCCTGCTTTGACTGGGTCGGTTGTCACTGCCATTTCTGGAGAAGTTTCTCCCTATCACAAAGAGAGAGGACTATCAGAGGCAGTTTGAGCATCTTTAGCAGGGTTCTATGACCGTTACTCAGTACGAGACCAGATTTATTGACTTGGCCCGTCATGCTCTTCTTATACTCCCCACAGAGAGGGAGAGGGTGAGGAGATTTATTAAGGGACTCGCTCAGCCTATCAGATTGCAGATGGCTAAGGAGACAGGGAGCAAGATTTATTTCCAGGATGCAGCAAATGTGGCCAGACGAGTCGAGATAGTTTTAGCTCAGGGTAGTGGTCAGGGGTCTGACAAGAGGTCACGTCATTCTGGCAGGTTCAGTGGTGCCTCATCTGGAGGCAGGGATTCTTTTGGTAGAGGCCACCATCCCAGGCCGTTTCATTCAGCTCTTCAGGCATCCCATGGATCTTTAGGGAGTCATGGTCCTTATGTACCTCCTTCAGGGCAGCTAGCTTATAGTGCACCGCCAGCTCCCATCAATGCACCTCCTCTTCAGAGTTATTATGGCGGTCAGCCAGCCCGTCAAGGTCAGTCTCAATTTCCTCAGCCGCAGTATTCAGATGGATGTTTTGAGTGTGGTGAGTATGCTCATATTCGGACGGCTTGTTCGAGATTAGTAGAGTTCTCGTGCCATGATTGAGGCATCACCTACCCAGCCAGCTAGAGGTAGGGGTCAGGGAGCCAGAGGTAGGGGTCGGCCCGCTAGAGGTGGAGGTCAGTCCATTAGAGGTGGAGGCCAGGCCGCTAGTGGTTGAGGCCAGCCAGCAGGAGGTCATCCCAGAGATATAGTTCAGGGTGGTCGGGCCCAGCCCCGATGTTTTGTTATTCCAGCTAGGCCGGAGGCTCAGTCCTACGATGCAGTTATCACATCTACGGTTTTAATTTGCAGTAGAGATGCTTCAGTTCTATTTCATCCAGGGTCTACGTACTCCTATGTGTCATCTTATTTTGCTCTGTATTTGGTTGTGTCTCGTGATACCTTGAGTGTTCCCGTGTATGTGTCCACGCCAGTAGGGGATTCTATTGTTGTAGATCGTGTCTATCGTTCGTGTGTGGTTGTTATTGTAACACCCCGTAAATTTGAATCAGTTGTGGATGCACTAAATGAGTATTAATGTGATGGTTATCAATTGGTTATGATGATAAGCGTACGAGGCATATCATAAGTGATTTGGGGTCCAAAGAAAGACCTAAGTCTAAGCCAAGTTGGAAAATTATATGATAGACAAAAATTCTAAATGAGCACGCACAAGACTATACTTTGGACGAGCATATCTACATTTATATAAGGTATTATGCGATTCACAACCTATCAAATGAAAGATATTTGAGTTTAGTTTCTAACGCTTCAAACCGTTCGTTATTTGGACATTCCTACAAGAAGTTATGACCAAATTACTAAAGACATACCACCCAGTTATTTTGGCGGACAGCGAAGCGAGCTCGCTTCGCCAAAGTAGACGCGGATTTTTGTCTTCCCTTGAATGCAATGGACAGCGAAGCGAGGACACTTCGCTAGAGTAGACGCGCCCCAGTCCTAGCTCTTTTAAGCCAATTTTAGGGTTCATTTTTCCCTATTTCTTTTGGACGAATTTTGGGGGTCTTCTTCCACCCTCTCAAGACCTCCAACCCCTCCCATCTTCAAGGTAAGCAATCTCCATTAACTTGGTGTGAAATTCCATCATTCTTACACTAGTATTGATGAAATCTACTCATAAAACACATAGATCTTCAAAAAATTCCTTCAAGAACTCAAAGGAGGGTTTTGCAAGATTTCTTCCAAAAGGTAATCCTACACCCTTAGACTTACCTGTATGAATTTATTATGGGTATATGAGTGTGAATTAAGTATTGGGACTCTTGGTGTGGTGATTAGAAGCCCTAAGTTCCTAATATAAATACACAACTATTATAGAGATTGAAAGATGTTTATTTAATGGAACTTTATTGGTTAAGGGTGTTGTTTACCTTATGGGTGATGAAGAATAATATTGATTATAACAATTTGAGACTTTAGAATTTATACAAGAGCAAGAGAATCGGTTATTGGGTTTAGAAACACCATTGATAGGGATTATGAAGCTTTATACACACGAGGATGATATGCCTGGGAGGAAGTACCTGGATCTGCACATGAAAAACATGCGCAGAAGAGGCATGAGTACACCACAGCGGTACTCAGTAAGTGCCAAGCCTAACCTCGGTTGGGTAGTGACGAGGAAGGTCAGGGCCCTACTGGGATAAAACATAATAAATAATGAGATAACGGAAGCTGTTTAAATAAAGTCTACAGCGAGAATCTAAACCAGGTAAATAAGGAAGATCAGTAATAGAAAGCAAAGGTAACAATACAAGGAAAACTGCCCTCAACAAGGAATAATAGCCGGGGGATCTCTTGGTATCCCGAGGATCTCTTGGTATCCTCAATAAGTAAGTCGGGGATCTCTTGGTATCCCGAGGATCTCTTGGTATCCTCAATAAGTAAGTAGGGGATCTCTTGGTATCCCGAGGATCTCTGGGTATCCTCAATAAGTAAGTCGGGGATCTCTTGGTATCCCGAGGATCTCTGGGTATCCTCAATAAGTAAGCCAGGGATATCTTGGTATCCCAATATATATAGAAACACATGTGCCAGGGATCTCTTGGTATCCCGCACCCTCAGTCCAGAATATCTCAAGTACAGGGGATCTCCCGGGAAGCCGTCCCGTAGTCCCAAATTAAACACACAACATCAACAACCCATAATCTCAGAATAAATGCTAAAATCAGGACAAGTAATAGTAAATTCTAGCCTAACATGCTTCACAGAGTACAAATAGTACAGCTAAACAAATAAGCAAGTAAGCCAGCTAAACATGCGTCTCTAAGCTAGCACAGGTATAAACTTACAGTCTAAAATGAACAAGTAAACAGGAAATCTCAATTTAAATACTTCAAGTAGAAACGGGTTTATAACAATTAGCTCAAGTACGCGCTCGTCACCTCACGTACGAGGCATTCAAATATTCAAAGATCATGCCCTAAGGGGAAAGGTCCCCCACACAAGGTTAGACAAGCCACTTACCTCGAATCGGCACCAAAATCAACTCGAAATCACACTTTTTCCACGAGTATCCGACTCCAAATAGACCAAATCTATTCAATTCAATTACATATCGTAAGTAATATTGCGAACAACTAATTCCACTATTAAATTTAAAGCTAAGGCGTGAAAATAGGTAAAATGTCCAAAAGGCCCCTCAGGCCAACGTCTCAGAATCGAATAATTTTCACATTTTCAGAACCCTCGTACTCTCACAAGTCTAACCATATAAAAATCTCCCAAATCGGAGGTCAAATGCCCACTCAAAATCCAAAAGTTAGGTCTAAGAAGTTTTCCCCAAACTATCCAATTTTTGATCCTAAATTCGAATTCTAATGATGGATTTAACTAGATATTGATGGAATACGACTAAATAGGATTAAGAAAACGTTACCCAATGATCTTCTCTTCAAAACCCTCCAAGAATCGCCCTCTCCCGAGCTCTCAATTGATTTTTCTATCTTTTGAACTCAACCCTCGAATTTCTTATTTCTGAATAGGGATTACCGCTTCTGCGGCCAAGGGACCGCTTCTGCGGTCCCGCTTATGCGGAATCCAAGCCACTTCTGCGGTCTCTTTAAAAATCCGACATTCTGCTTCTGCGGTTCCCATCTCGCAGAAGCGGGCCCGCTTCTGCGGAAATCCTGCCGCTTCTGCGGTTCCCGAGGAGGATGCCCCTACTCGCTTCTGCGGTGACCAAGGTCGCTTCTGCGGTGACCAAGGCCGCTTCTGCGGCTCCGCTCTTGCGGTTCCCAAGCCGCAGAAGCGAAAAGATACCAGAAGCAGCAGAACTGCTACCTCTCAACTTCCAAAATTCTTTCGTCGCTCATCCGAAACCATCCCGAGGCCCCCGGGACCTCAACCAAAAACACCAATACCACCTAATACCTTATTCAAACTTATACCAATCCTTAAAACACCTAAAACAACACCGGAAACCCGATTTAATCAATGATTCAACCCTAAGAACTTCAAATTTCTTCCAAATACGCTTTCGATCAAAAACCTAACCAAAACACGTCCGAATGACCTGAAACTTTGCACACACATCCCAAATGACATGACGGAGCTACTGCAACTTCCGGAATTCCATTCCGGCCCTCGGATCAAAAATTCACTATCGGACCGGAAACTTCAAAAATTCAAACTTCGGCATTTCAAGCCTAAATGAGCTACGGACTTCCAAAATATATTCCGAACACGCTCCCAACCCCGAAATCACCTAACGGAGCTAACGGGACCATCGGATTTCCATTTCGAGGTCGTCTTCACACTGTTCCGACTACGGACCTTTTTTCCACACTTAAGCTCTCGTTTAGGGACTAAGTGTCCCAAAACTCTCCGAAACTTAACACCGAACGTCCCGGCAAACCAAAATAGCAGAAATGAACTTAGGGGAAGCAGTTAATGGGGGATCGGGACGTCAATTCTTAAGACGACCCGCCGGGTCGTCACAATTTTTCAAATGAATAATTAAAACACCGACCGACTTCGGTCGGTTTTTTTGGCAAATTTTTTCTTTTTGCGCTATTTATTACCGACCAGCTTAATTTCAACAAATTAAAATCGGTCGTTTTTTTAGTTTTTCGACCGATTTCGATCGGTATTTCTGGACGGTTTTAGGCAGTTTTCTAGTAGTGTTTATACATACTTATCCATGAATTGAAAACTATGCATAAGAAGTGTATAACTAATAGTATTAGTTATCATCATATCATACTATACTAAAAGCGGGAAGCTTCAGTATGGCAAAGTTAAATTACCAAATTGTCCATCAAAAATTGAATAACCTTTTTGCCCTTCATTTAAACACCATTCTTGTAATATTTTTGTACCAAAAAGTAAAAACATCTCATTATAAGATGGGCTTTTAATTTTATAGTACTCTTTATATCAATAAATAATGAAAGCATAAAACAGAATATATAACGCATGAGATGTCCCTTGCAACTTCTGAAATCTTTTTGTATTTCCAACCAAGTTCTTCTAATAATGTAACTGAAACTCTTTCACTCCTTTCTCGTTTTCATATTCTTCTAGATGTAAGTAAACTTTACCAGTTATACATTAAGTTCAAACACCATGCGTTAGAGCAAATGAACAGACATTGTGTTAATATATCTATTATGTAATTTAATGAGGAGCCAAAGGTCTACAATATTAAAGAGATCAAATTTGATTCTCATGGTGCACCAGGCTATATGGCACAGCTCTAAAATACTAAATCATTAAATTAGGATTATTGATGTCTTCTGATCACGCCCAACTATGCCTTCTAAAAGACAAAGCGGTCGTTGCAAATATAATCTGGTTTTAAGTCCGGAGTCGAATCCTCAGAGAACTAACCTATCTATTACAACTCTTGGCAATGTTATTATCAACTCAACCAATTTCTATATGCAAGATTTTGATCAATAAAGATTGTTTTTTTTAACTACTTCAAATAATATTAAAAACATTAATAAGCTAAAGCAAAGATAATTCAATGGTAAAAAGGTCTAGGGCAGTGATTTCCCCAATTGCTAGTTTAGGTCTTGACTCTTTCGCTATAATCTCGCCGTAATACTCTATGAGGATTAAGAGCTATGGGTTATCGTAATTATCTCTCGATCAACTACAATAATTTACTAGAGCATTCTCTCAAACTACTCTAGCTGACAATATGTGCAGCTCTAAATTATCCCACCAAAGTTTCGTTATCTCTAAACCCACTTTTAAGTTCAAGTAATGAATCTCTTCAATTACCCAAAAGTGGTGTTGTTCAACAGCTTTCTAACNTAGTGATGTCATAATCCTTCAGCAGCTCTAACCACCTCCTCTGACGCATATTGAGATCCTTTTGCTTGAGCAAGTGCTGCAAACTCCGATGATCAGTATAGATCTCACAAGGCACTCCATATAGGTAATGACGCCAGATCTTCAAGGTATAGACAATGGCAGCTAACTCAAGGTCGTGGACAGGGTAATTCTTCTCATGTATCTTCAACTGTCTGGACGCATAGGCAATCACCCTACCGTCGTGCATCAAAACTGCTCCAAGGCCAACTCTCGAGGAGTAACAATAGACAGTATAAGACCCCGAACCGGTAGGCAACATCAAGATTGGGGCTGTAGTCAAGGCTGTCTTGAGCTTCTAAAAGCTCGCCTCACACTCATTTGTCCACTGAAATAGGGCACCCTTCTGGGTTAATCTAGTCATAGGGGCAGCAATCGATGAAAATCCCTCCACGAAACGACGGTAGTAACCCGCCAAGCCAAGGAAACTGCGAATCTCTGTAGTTGAGGACGGCCTGGGCCAACTCTGCATGGCCTCTACCTTCCTCGGATCCACCCAAATACCCTCACTAGAAATCACATGGCCTAAGAATGCCACAGTACTCAGCCAAAACTCACATTTTGAGAACTTTGCATATAACGTTTTTCTCCCTCAAGGTCTGTAGCACGGTCCTCAGGTGCTGCTCATGATCTTCCCGCCATCGATTTTGTCCGGATCCCACCTTTCTTCCGAAAAAAGGGAAGGAGAAGGATAAGGATCTTCTTCAGTGGATCCCTCTTGTTCCTGTTTAGTCCCCTTCATTTCGGAAGCTGTTTCTATTTCTACATCTCTTTCTTCCTCACTTTCCACCCTTTCTTCTATTTTTGAGGCTTCTTTCAGTTTCTTAGTAAGAATGGGTGAGGGTATTCTGCCTAAATAGTAGACACAGGTAATAAATAAGAGAATACTAAAGATCCGNGACCGTGGTGAGAGCTGACCATTCTGTTTTGCTCTTTTAATCCGCCGCGGTTGCACCGCGGTCCACCGCGGTCGCGGTGGAATTTTTGCCCAGGCCATTTTCCTGCTTTCTTTGTGCTCGGGTACTCTCGAGTGGGCGTTTTTCTTCACATTATTGCCTCCAAAATACTCCGTTGTGCTTCCTCACTTAGACTATACCCTGCGAAACAAAATTACACAATTTAGAGCATTTTGTTGGCAATTTGACTATAAAACAACAATAAAGCATGGTAATATTAAGGTGTAAACATTGTCTATATAGCCTAATATCAACACCCCACACTTAAATCATTGCTAGTCCTCGAGCAATCCACCATACTCCATCAAAGTTACCTTCCCTAAGCTTTCCTTAACGACTCACACCTTGAACATTTTACCAAAGTTGCACCTAGTAGTGAACAACCTTTACCTCAAGAGTCACATCTTTCGTACCATGGAACATTCGCACTTACTCAAACCACTCTATACAAGAGCCCAGACTTACCTTTCCTTTGTGAATCACATGCCCTCACATCACACAAGAGAGTAGTTCCACATATAATGAGGTTTAGAACAATTAGGAACTAAGATAGACAGAATTCGCTCACTCTCAAAAAGAACATTCACATGCCACAAAGATGCACCATAAGCTTGCCCGTAGTGTAATACTCTACTAATCGAGCCCACTCAGTCTAAGATCAATAGGACTTCACTTGGTTGTAATGTAGGCTAAGGGACGGGTAGGATATATTTAGATATAGTGACTAACCTCCCTAAGCACTTTTAATACAATTACATTAACCTTCAAGATCATACTTGTGTCAACCAAACACTCCACCACATTTATTTACAACACCCCCATCCATTAGATGCAATTTGTACAAACTACCACTTATCAACCACTAGAATTATTTATAACCCCTTTTTTTCATAATGCTTCTTCTTTTATGCTTCAAAATTCAGCACCTTTCTTTATTTCAATGGTTCCACTCAAAAACCAAACCACCACCCCACACTTTTGCTTTTGCATATTGTCAATACTATTCAAGTGCTTATTGGGAGGTAAAAGGGTTCAAATAGCAAGCTATTCAAACAATTGGGTAAGGTTCGCAATGTGGTTGCCAAAGAAACAGGCTTATAGGCTCAACGGGGTTAACTAAGATGTAATGCATTCAGGTGGGTTTATTATATATGTCTGGCTCAACAACAAAATGCCTATATCACTTCTAAAACTGAATAAAACTACTATTTCACTTTGCAAACACACAGGGCAAGTTCTAGGCATCAAATGTGAATCATGGAATACAGTAAAACTCACTCACACATGGCACATGACTCGCTCCGGATTAGTTTATCAAGACATTCTCTTTTGAGTGTTCAAGTTAGATACAAACATACAATTTGAAGGCACTTAAACAAGATTCACCCCTTGAAGCTAAGTGTTACACTCTAGTGTCTATTGTGTTCAGGTGTAAAAACGCTAAGGGTTTTTCCTTCGATTTTAACTCGTATCCCATTAATCCTAATCTAAAACTAAAAAGAACAAAAAACAAAAGCTACCTATACCCGGTTCAAGTCAAACCCTTGTAAAAGAACCGTGGCCCAAAGAAAAACCAAGGGGGAGTTACTACACTACCTAAAAATAAAAAATAAAAAATCTTTTTGGTCTTTTCTCTAGACTAACTTCCCTCAAGAAAATTGTCTAAAGGATCCGTCATCAGGAAGAGTCTCCATATTCTATTTTTTTTTCTCGACTTAGTCCCTCAAGAACCCCGTCGAAAGAGATCTGTCGTCGGGACAAGTCACTTACTATTTTAACTTACCTAATGAACTATTACTCAAACACCAAAACAATCAAAACAAAACAAAAAAAAATCAAACAGTCAATTGTTACAATTACATACATACAAAGAAGTATCCCCACCCCACACTTTAAATGAAGACATGTCCCCATAGCTTAAAAATTTAAAGACAATGAGGTAAAGAAACTTCCCTGAAGGCTTACTCCTGGTCCGAGATGGTGTCTGGGTTCACATTGCACGCACGACCTAGCGCTCTCAGCCAGCCCAAGAATTTCTTTTCTGACTTCACCTGCCGGTCAGCTACCTCATCAACACGGGCACTCAAATCACTGACTGAGGTACGCAACCCAACCATCTCCTGCTCCAAAGCTGCCATGCGAGTGCTCCGGTGTGGCTGTGATGGGCCTGCCTCTTCCACTCTCGAAGGTGCGCTGACCTCAGCTGCCTCAGCATCATCACCAGACTCATCAGCAGAGTCATCACTTTCCACTACCGGCTCTCTTCCCTCGAGTCCAATTTTTCTTGCCCGGAATGGGGCTTTCAGAGGCAATTCCCATCAACTCGAAGGTTTTCAGGGACTTTAGCAAGACGGCACAGTCGGGTGATTAGTGAAGGGAAGTAGTGGCCCTTGATTAGCTCAGGCGATCTAATGAACATTTCATCATGGAGGAACCGGGCGACATCAAAATCCTGATGTGTCATAAAGTAGTAGTGTCACGACCCCAGTTCGCCCTCCGTGAACATGTCGTAACGGAACCTAGTCCCTACGACTAGGTAAGCCTAACAAAGCGGAAGATAAACCATAATTGCGGAAGAAAGTAAACAAAACTGAACTAGTAAAATAAAACGGTGTTTAAGGTGCCGCTCGGCACATACCACAACAATTCTCGAAGCTAACAAAATTCCCAAAAACCGGAAACTCACAAATCACAAGCTAAGGGATACATGAGAGGCTCTAACTCAAGAATGTCTATACAAAGGAGAATACTGAAAGGGCTATATTTAATACAGAAAGCTGGAAAGTGACTCCTCGGTCTGCGGACGTAGCAGATATACCTCGAAGTCTCCACCGGAACGCCTCATCCCAAGGCTGACAGAACTGAGTGGGAGTACCTGTATCTGCACAACAAAAATGTGCAGAAGAGTAGCATGAGCACACCACGGTGGTGCCCAGTAAGTATCAAGACTAACCTCGATGGAGTAGTGACGAGGAACAGTCAAGACACCTACCGGTCAAATAAACAGTATAATTATAGGGACAACTGGAATGATATATGTATATATATATATATATATATATATATATATATATATATATATATATGTAAAGACTGCATGAATGACCCAAAAAATGCTACAACTCACAATAAGGGAAAAGGGCAACAAGTAACAACGAGAATATAATAAAGGATGATACGAAAATGACGGNGTAGGGACAACTGATATATATATATATATATATATATATATATATATATATATATATATATGTAAAGAGTGCACGAAGTGACAACAAATGCTACAGTTACACTGAGGGAAAAGAACAACAAAATAACAACGAGAATATAAGAAATGATGATACATATTAACGGCAAACACACAACCCAAATCCTAAGGTCACAACACAGTAAGGGGAAAAACAGAACAATAACCCATATCCTACGATGATGTTCACATAAGGTCTTACTCAACTATTTCCACAAATTTACCAAATCTCGGACAACCACAACTCACAAAAATCCCGGCATCTGAATCTAACACTTGGCATCCTGTGGCCCCATCAGTCTCACAGTCATACTGACAACTAACTGGCTAACTAGGGCCACTCTCACATATATAATGTTTTAATGAGGACGTACCTCTACACATAGCAAAATCAGGAGAAACTTCACATCCAATAGGAGTGTTCAACTACGTGTATGCTTGTGCAAGTGCTTTAACAAGATTTCTACCAGCTAATTAACGTAAGAAGAAGAGTAGCCAGCACGCACAGTGTCCCTTCACCACATCCACGAGATAAAGCTCATACAGGAAAGCAAGCCACAATCACAATATTAAACGAAAATCGGAATGCCTCCACAGGCCGTCACAAATACTCACAAACAATCCCTGACATAGCCCACCTTTTTCCGCCACGCGTGCAAGTAATAACATAATAAGTGCCGCCTTATTTCGCCACACGTGCATCATAATTTTCCCACCTTATTCCGCCACACGTGCAAGTAATAACATAATAAGTGCCGCCTTATTTCGCCACACGTGCATCATAATGTTCTCACCTTATTCCGCCACATGCACAACCCACGTATAAGTATATAAACATATCTCGCCTTATTACGCCGCATGTGCAATACATCAATAGCAACAATAGCACGGCAAAGACCTCGTGCAACCCCTCAACAACAACCGCACGGCAGAGACCTCGTGTATCACATTATCAACAACCGCACGGCAGAAACCTCGTGCACCACCATCACAAGTATAACACAACAATGACAATGTTTACAAGAACAAGGCAAGGGAATCAACCCGGATACTTCCGTTCACCAGGAGACGGTACAACTAGCTCACAAGGAATAACCGTAACAGAGAATACTAAGCGTAATAAGAACAACTGAATAAGGGAGAAAAATAACATGAAACAACGATTCCATCATACGTAATTCAACATCAAGGAAGTTAGCATGAATCCAATAATTTCAAATAAGGAAAATATCAACTAAACATAGGATATCTACTTCTTCTAAAGTTGGGCAATTTACGAAGAATGTAACGATTTCAATTGAGGATAAGTAGAGGGTAGATAATCGTAACCTCAATTAAGACCAATTAATTACCTAAGAGATACTAATGATTTCCAAATAGAGACAAGTAGTTATGAAAGATAATGTGACTATGGGAGGGTAGGGATCTTCAATTAACAAAGCAAGAGTCAACTAGGCAACAAGAATAAACCAAAAAGGGCAAATAATTTCCAAGTAAAACATGTAGAGGTGAAACTAATAACAGGGAACTCAATCATATCAAGAACAACTTCATACTCAGTGATTGCAAGGATCTAAGAGTCTAAAAGGGGCAATTTTCCACAAATAGATCCGAGCACGCACTCGTCACCTCGCGTACAAGGAATACAATTAACAGAGAAGACTCAAATCCTAAGGGGAAGTCCCCCACACAAGGTTAGGCAAGATACTTACCTCGAACCGGCTCAAATCAACTAGAAACCATGTTCTTGCCACGAGTACTCGACTCCAAGTGACCCAAATCTATTCAATTCAATTTCATAATGTAAATAACACTTCAAGTAATTGATTCTACAATTAAATTCTAAGCTAATACGCGGAATTATGTAAAATGACCAAAACGCCCCTCAGGCCAACGTCTCGGAATCAAGCAAATTTTATATTTTCAGAAACCTCGTACTCACACGAGTTCGTACATACCAAGAACACTGAAATCGGAGTCCAAATGACCCCTCAAATCCTCAATTAAAGGTCTAAGAACTTTTTCCCCAATTTCTACCAAAACTCCAAAAATTAAGGATGAATTTAAGGAAAGATTCATGGAAATTAGCCTAAACCAAGTAAGAATCACTTACCCAAGTTGCCCAGGTGAAAATCCCTTCAAAAATCGTGATCTCCCGAGCTCCCAATTCAAAGATATGAATTATGGTATAAACCCTCGATTTTGGAAACTTATATTCTGCCCAGATATGTAAAGCATCGCGAACGCGGAGGAAGTCTCGCGTTCGCGAAGAAGAAAAATAAAGGCTGCCCAGATTACACAACGCGAACGCAACAGTGCGTCCGCGAATGCGAAGAAGGAAATTTGAATGGCCCAAGGACTGCTCTTCGTGAACGCGTGAACTGCTACGCGAACGCAAAGAGTGGAACGGCATAACTACGCGAACGCGATAAGGGAAACGCGAACACGATGAAGGGAGAGACAGAGCTTCGCGAACGCGAGGATCTAAACGCAAACGCGAAGAAGGAATTCCAGCTACTCATCAACAAAGCTTCGCGAACGCGAAGGTATGTTCGCGAACGCAAAAAAGGATACCAGAAGCAGATACAGCAGTTCAAAAACAAGAAAATATGACCCGTAGAGCATCCGAAACACACCCGAGGCCCCCGGGACCTCAACCAAAAGCACCAACAACACCTAATACCTCATTCAAACTTGCACCAATCCATAAACCACCTAAAACAACACCGGAAACTCGAATAAATCAAGGATTTAAGCCTAAGAATCCTAATTTCCCTCAAAATACGATTTCGATCAAAAACCTAACCAAACCACGTCTGAATGACCTGAAATGTTACACACACATCCCAAATGACATGACGAAACTACTGCAACTTTCGGAATTCCATTCCAGACCTCGGATCAAAATCTCACTATCAGACCGGAAACTTCAAAAATTCAAACTTCGGTATTTCAAGCCTAAATTAGCTACGGAATTCCAAAACACAATCCGAACACGCGCCCAAGTCCAAAATCACCATACAAAGCTGTTGAGATCATCCACGACCCATTCCGGGGTCGTTTACCCAAAAGTCCAATTTCGGTCAACTTTTCACCGTTCAAACTTCCAAAACTAGATTCCTTCTTCCAATTTGACTCTAAACCATCCGAAAACCAAATTTTACCATGCACGCAAGTCGATACTCATATTCTGAAGCTGTTCCAGACCTTATGCCGCTGAACGAAGCTTAATTTCTCAAAATGACCGGTCAGGTCGTTACATCCTCCCCCTCTTAAAACCAACGTTCGTCCTCGAACGTGCTAAGATTCGCCTCGAAGTCCTCAAGTCACTGAGTGCGCACTTCCAACATACACCCGCGGGTGATCCCACGTCACCCCAATCCACTTAAGCATGACGACACCATCTCCACTGAAATTTAACCTTTCTAGCAATATCAATATGCCTTCAAGCCAGAATTCTCACCTTCTATCCGTCTCCAAAAGACCCGATCCTACATCCATATCCTGTATCAGTCTCAACTAGCTGCTTCAATTCATGCCAGCACACACAGGGTACAACCACACAACATGACACATCACACATAGGCCCACAATAACATTTCTGATAGCAATACTTGCTGGAGATCAAATCCGCACCGGCCATAAGCCTCATATTCAATAGGGACTCTTTTCAAACCTCCACAACACTGGCGATGATACAATAACCACGAAAACCCCATAACTAAACACCCGAATAACCATACCTCAGCTAATACCAACGGGCACACACCCCACAAGCTAAAACCCAAGAAGCATAGAACGTAAGAAACACATAAGGGAACTATCAAACAAGTCAAACTAGCACAAATTCTTCTAAAACACAGATCTACAAAACATCTAACAAGAAAGAATGAGAGCATATAAAAGACTCACAAGGATCTTATACTGATATAACCCTAACCGCGATACACAGCCCGGTCTCAACATATCAACTCACCTGAAATCATGAGGGCCCCGCCTTCAACACTGAATCACAAATAGGGTACACATCAACCCATCTAGAGGCTCTCGCTAGATCAATTCCGTCTACCAATTACAACACAGACTGGCTCCCACACCTGTGGAGCATAGAAATCACAACTCGTAACCAAGAATACTCAGAAATCACATCAAACCTACCGAAACGGACAACAGGAATTTACTACTAGCCTCATAACTCTCGACAATAGCTAGAAACAGACGATAGACACGGCTATCACTATATAAGAACAACAAACTAACAATGAGAATATAAGAAATGATGATACATAATAACGGCAAACACACAACCCAAATCCTAAGGTCACAACACAGTAAGGGGAAAACAGAACAATAACCCATATCCTACGATGATGTTCACATAAGGTCTTACTCAACTATTTCCACAAATTTACCAAATCTCGGACAACCACAACTCACAAAAATCTCGGCATCTGAATCTAACACTTGGCATCCTGTGCCCCCATCAGTCTCACAGTCATACTGACAACTAACTGGCTAACTAGGGCCACTCTCACATATATAATGTTTTAACGAGGACGTACCTCTACGCATAGCAAAATCAGGAGAAACTTCACATCCAATAGGAGTGTTCAACTACGTGTATGCTTGTGCAAGTGCTTTAACAAGATTTCTACCAGCTAATTAACGTAAGAAGAAGAGTAGCCAGCACGCACAGTGTCCCCTCACCACATCCACAAGATAAAGCTCATACAGGAAAGCAAGCCACAATCACAATATTAAACGAAAATCGGAATGCCTCCACAGGCCGTCACAAATACTCACAAACAATCCCTGACATAGCCCACCTTATTCCGCCACGCGTGAAAGTAATAACATAATAAGTGCCGCCTTTTTTCGCCACACGTGCATCATAATGTTCCCACCTTATTCCGCCACACGTGCAGTAATAACATAATAAGTGCCTCCTTATTTCGCCACACGTGCATAATAATGTTCTCACCTTATTCTGCCACATGCACAACCCACGTATAAGCATATAAACATATCCCGCCTTATTACGCCGCATATGCAATACATCAATAGAAACAATAGCACGGCAAAGACCTCGTGCAACCCTTCAACAACAACCGCACGGTAGAGACCTCGTGCATCACATTATCAACAACCGCACGGCAGAAACCTCGTGCACCACCATCACAAGTATAACATAACAATGACAATGTTTACAAGAACAAGGCAAGGGAATCAACCCGGATACTTTCGTTCACCAGGAGACGGTATAACTAGCTCACAAGGAATAACCGTAACAGAGAATACTAAGCGTAATAAGAACAACTCAACGAGGGAGAAAAATAACATGAAACAACGATTCCATAATACGTAATTCAACATCAAGGAAGTTAGCATAAATCCAATAATTTCAGATAAGGAAATATCAACTAAACATAGGATATCTACTTCTTCTAAAGTTGTGCAACTTACGAAGAATGTACAACAATTTCAATTAAGGATAAGAAGAGGGAAGATAATCGTAACCTCAATTAAAACCAATTAATTACCTAAGAGATACTAATGATTTCCAAATAGAGACAAGCAGTTATGAAAGATAATGTGACTATGGGAGGGTAGGGATCTTCAATTAACAAAGCAAGAGTCAACTAGGCAACAAGAATAAACCAAAAAGGGCAAATAATTTCCAAGTAAAACATGTAGAGGTGAAACTAATAACAGGGAACTCAATCATATCAAGAACAACTTCATACTCAGTGATTACAAGGATCTAAGAGTCTAAAAGGGGCAATTTTCCACAAATAGATCCGAGCACGCACTCGTTACCTAGCGTACAAGGAATACAATCAACAGAGAAGACTCAAATCCTAAGGGGAAGTCCCCCACACAAGGTTAGGTAAGATACTTACCTCGAACCGGCTCAAATCAACTAGAAACCACGTTCTTGCCACGAGTACTCGACTACAAGTGGCCCAAGTCTATTCAATTAAATTTCATAATGTAAATAACACTTCAAGTAATTGATTCAACAATTAAATTCTAAGCTAATACGCGGAATTATGTAAAATGACCAAAATGCCCCTCAGGCCAACGTCTCGGAATCGAGCGAAATTTATATTTTCAGAAACCTCGTACTCACACGAGTTCGTACATACCAAGAACACTGAAATCGGAGTCCAAATGCCCCTCAAATCCTCAATTAAAGGTCTAAGAACTTTTCCCCCAATTTCTACCAAAACTCCAAAATTTAAGGATGAATTTAAGGAATGATTCATGGAAATTAGCCTAAGCCAAGTAAGAATCACTTACCCAAGTTGCCCTGGTGAAAATCCCTTCAAAAATCGTGATCTCCCGAGCTCCCAAGTCAAAGATATGAATTATGGTATAAACCCTCGATTTTGGAAACATATATTCTGCCCAGATATGTAAAGCATCACGAACGCGGAGGAAGTATCGCGTTCGCGAAGAAGAAAAATAAAGGCTGCCCAGATTACACAACGCGAACGCGACTGTGCGTCCGCGAACGCGAAGAAGGAAAACTGAATGGCCCAAGGACTGCTCTTCGCGAACGCGTGAACTGCTACGCGAACGAGAGTGGAACGGCATAACTACGCGAACGTGATAAGGGGAACGCGAACGCAATGAAGGGAGAGACAGAGCTTCGCGAACGCGAGGATCTAAACGCGAACGCGGAGAAGGAATTCCAGCTAGTCATCAACAAAGCTTCGCAAACGCGAAGGTATGTTCATGAACGCGAAAGAGGATACCAGAAGCAGATACAACAGTTCAAAAACAAGAAAATATGACCCGTAGAGCATCCGAAACACACCCGAGGCCCCCGGGACCTCAACCAAAAGCACCAACAACACCTAATACCTTATTCAAACTTGCACCAATCCATAAACCACCTAAAACAACACCGGAAACTCGAACAAATCAAGCCTAAACTAGCTACGGAATTCCAAAACACAATCTGAACACGCGCCCAAGTCCAAAATCACCATACGAAGCTGTTGAGATCATCCACGACCCATTCCGGGGTTGTTTACCGAAAAGTCCAATTCCGGTCAACTTTTCACCGTTCAAACTTCCAATACTAGATTCCTTCTTCCAATTTGACTCTAAACCATCCGAAAACCAAATTTTACCATGCACGCAAGTCGATACTCATATTCTGAAGCTGTTCTAGACCTTATGCCGCTGAACGAAGCTTAATTTCTCAAAACGACCGGTCAGGTTGTTACAAGTAGATAGCCGCTGCCCGTGGCCCATTCACATCAGTGGTATTGCTGGAGGGTAGCAAGCGGGTGTTGATGACAGTGAGCCAGCACTTTGTCTCCCAATTAAGGGACTGTGAGTGCAGAGTCTTTAGCTTCGTTATCCATTTAAACGACTTGCCAGGGATACAGATTACATCAAGAATTAGTGCCCACTCAGTCCTCGGGCGGTGATAAGCTATATAATGATCCATCTTACCCGTGAATGCTGGGAGGCGATACACCCGGCGGATGGCCTCTATAGATGCATTAACCCGGGTGTTGCGCACAGTCACAACCCCATTCTCATGTTCTGGCAAGTTCGCATAAAACTCCTTCACCATCTGAATATTAGCCTCCTCTGGTACCTCGAACAAGATGTCCAGCTGACACCTCCTCAACTCATTAAACATATTTGGGCACTCCCTCTCTAAGGCTGTCTGAATTCCTCCAAAGTGTCCACCATATGGTGAAGCATGGCAATCCTACAAAACAGAATGTTGATCTTTCTCGGGGATACACCGCCGGATCATGTTATCTACACATATTTTAAACAATAGAGGTTCATGGCAATAATAAGACCGACAATCACGAAAGAACTTTTTCTTTTGAATTGAGGAGATTTCATAAGGTACAATACCACTTGCTAAATAATTAGTAATATCAGCATACCACGGTGCCTCCTCCATTGTCATTGCTAGTAACTGTTCATCCGGGAATGTCTCTGTTATATCCTCAACCTCTACCTTCTTTTCAGCTCCTTCCAACCTTGAGAGGTGGTCAGCTACTTGGTTCTCTGTCCCTTTTCTGTCACGTATTTCCATATCGAATTCTTGGAACACAAGAACCTAGCGAATCAAGCGTGGCTTTGACTCCTTCTTTTCTATCAAGTACCTAATTGCTGCATGGTCAGTGTAAATAATAACTTTCGAGCCAATTAAGTAAGACCTGAATTTGTCAAATGCAAAAATGACAGCCAACATCTCTTTTTCCGTTACAGTGTAATTAAGTTGTGCACCGCTTAGCGTTCTGCTTGCATAGTAAATCGGGTGCATCAGTTTATCCTTTCGCTGCCCCAAGATTGCTCCTATAGCTTAGTCACTTGCGTCGCACATGAGCTCAAACGGTTGCTCCCAGTTGGGTGCAACAATGATGGGTGCAGTCACCAATCTCTTCCTCAACTCCTCAAATGCCAACCTGCAATCATTAGAAAACACAAAGGGGTGATCCTTTTCAAGGAGTTTGCATAATGGGTTAGCAATTTTGGAGAAATCTTTTATGAATCGCCTGTAGAACCCGGCGTGACCAAGGAAACTTCTCACCGCCTTGACTGAAGTAGGCGGTGGCAGCTTTTCAATCACGTCAACCTTAGCATGGTCAACCTTAATTCCCTTACTGGACACTCGATGCCCCAGGACTATCCCTTCCTGTACCATAAAATGGCACTTCTCCCAGTTCAACACTAAATTTGTCTCCGCACATCTTTTGAGCACTCTTCTTAAGTTGTGAATACAGTCCTCAAATGAATCCCCTATCACGGAGAAATCATCCATAAAAACCTCCATAATGTCCTCCACCATGTCTGTGAAAATGGCTAACATGCACCTTTGGAATATCGCCGGTGCATTGCAAAGCCCAAAAGGCATTCTCCGAAAGGCGAAGATGCCATACGGACAAGTGAAGGATGTTTTCTCTCTATCTTCAGGGGCTATTGATATCTGATTGTACCCCGAATATCCATCCAAGAAACAGAAGTGCGATCGCCCGGCCAGCCTGTCCAACATTTGGTCAATGAATGGCAGGGGGAAGTGGTCCTTCCGGGTGGCTGCGTTCAATTTCCGGTAATCCATGCAAATCCGCCATCCCGTGACTGTACAAGTTGAGATCAACTCATTGTCCTCATTTTGTACAACAGTCATTCCCCCTTTTTTCGGCACACATTGGACAGGGCTGACCCAATTGATATCAGATATGGGGAAGATGATTCCCGCATCTAACCATTTGATCACTTCCTTCTTCACTACCTCTTTCATATTTGGGTTCAGCCTTCGTTGATGTTCTCTGGAAGGTTTATGCCCTTCTTCCAAGAGAATCTTGTGCATACAGAAGGCTGGGCTGATACACTTTATGTTTGCCATGGTCCAATCAATGGCAGTCTTACTTTCCTGTAGTACCTGTAGGAGCTGTTCTACCTGCACATCTAGCAAACCGGATGATATAATGACAGGCAAAGTAGAATCAGGGCCTAAGAAAACGTACCTGAGGTGAGCTGGGAGCGGTTTTAGCTCCAGCTTGGGTGGTTCCTCTACTGATGGCTTTGCTGGAGGTGTAGCCCTTTATTCTAACTCAAGGGACTCGAACTGAGGTTCCCTTTTCCAGAATCCTTGGCCTTCCAGTGCCATGACCCACTCAGCTAACCCTTCACCATCCATCTCCTCTAAATTTGTCAGGCATGCCTCCAATAGATCTTTAGCGGTTAGGGTCACATCATCTTCGTGCATCATCACATCCACTGCTTCCACTAGGGAGCAATTAGCGTATTCACTGGGTCTCCTCATGGATTGCTGAACGTTGAATATGACTTCTTCATCGTTCAGCCTCATTTTTAATTCCCCAGTCTCAAAATCGATCAGTGCTCTCCCAGTGTCCAAGAATGGCCTACCTAGAATGAGAGGTATCTCCTCATTTACCTGACAATCCAGAATAACAAAGTCTGCAGGGAACACAAACTTCCCCACTTGTACCAACACATCATCAAGAATCCCAGTTGGCCTTTTAACACTGCGGTCAGCCAGTTGCAGCAGCATCGAAGTCGGTCTAGCTCTGCCAATGCCCAGTTTGGTGTATACAGCCAGAGGCATCAAATTTATGCTGGCTCCCAAATCACATAATGCCTTTGCAAAGGAATAACTCCCAATCGTTCATGGAATAGTGAAACTACCTGGATCAGACATCTTTTGAGCCATCGGTCTTGTCAGTACTGCGCTGCAGGTCTGCGTCAAAGTCACTGTGGATAGGTCCTGAAAATCAAACTTCCGTGACATTAGGTCCTTCATCATCTTCGCATAACCTGGCATCTCCCTCAAGGCATCCATCAAAGGAATATTCAACTGAATTTGACGCAGCATCTCCATGAATTTCTAGTGTTGATCTGCCTTCTTTTGTTTTACCAATCTCTGAGGGAATGGTGCAGGTATCACCCTTTGTACACTGCTTGTTGGCTTCTCTCTGTTGGGGTTTTGTGGCACAAGAGGTGCCACCTGTTCTGCAGCTTGTTCATTTATCTTAGCCTTACCCTTTTCATCATGACCCTGTTCAACCACCACTTCAGTAAGTTTTGTTGGTTCATCTACCTCTAGTGGAATTGGAGTGGCTGGCGTAGTCTCTTTGCTGACTTGTGCAACTTCCTACTCTTTATCTAAATCTCTCCTATTCCGGAGACTTACTACCATCAGTTGATTCGGCTTTTGCTCCTCGGGGTTGATGTTTGTGTCCGCTGGCAAAGTTCCCTGGGGGCGGTTGTTTAAAGCCATAGACAGCTACCCCAGCTGAGTTTCTGTTGGCCCAAGTTCAGGTGAAGTTTTGAAGAATGACAAATGCACTCAGTCATGGAACAGGTCCATCATGTGAGACACAGTGTTTACCAACCTATGCATGTCAGATGCACGTGAATGAGATAAGTCTCAAGGATAAAGCAGCAATATCTCCTGAACTGATCGAAAAGGTTTCATATTGGATGAGGAACGAAAGTATCCTCATGGGAAGAGGACACAATCTGGATAAAGGATAGGGTTGGAGTTTGTATTGTTCAAGGACTCAACTTTGATGAAAGATCAGCAATTGAGTCTCAATCAAACTCTGATTACTAACTCATTAAATAACAGTAATTGTTCTCTTTTACAATGATTGCACAAACGCAGAAGTAATACTAAATTGAGAGCAAAAGAGCGAGGCGATTTTGCAAGCAATTTATGTGAGATTCAAGTGTGCATTCCTGAAGCTACTTGAACATGATAGAAGAACCAATTCCATTGTGTCTTTCTTTTATTCTAGTTCAATTGTAGTGGGTGTTTTAAAGTTATACCTTTCCAGCTTTCATAGAAGCAATTGTATTAGGTACTTTGAGTATTCAAGTTAGAGTTAATTTAAAAGTGTCGCAACAGTTGAGGCTATGTGCCACACTGGGATTAGAGTTTAATCCTTATGTTTACAAGAGTTTTTAAATGCTGTTTTGGCTCAGTGATTTTAGTGGAAGTTTGGGAAAATCCTACTGAGTAGTAGGTCGTGGTTTTTTCACCTTTTGAGCCAGGTGTTTTCCACGTAAAAATCTCTGTGTTCTTTATTTTATGCACTCTTAATTCCGCAAACAGTAGTAGTAAGTACACCTAGATGAACCAGGTTCTTCTAGAGCGAAAATTGGGTACCACACAAATCACCCCCCCCCCTCTTGTGTGGTATTGACGTTTAGAACATCAATTGGTATCAGAGCAGGTTATCCTTGAAGGGGCTAACACCTTAACATGAGTGCACCACCTGGGAACTGGGAAGGGCGATCCACTGCTAGGCCTCCACTTTTCAAATGGTCAGTACTATTCTTGGTGGAAGAACAGGATGAAAGATCACATCATAGGGGAAGACTATGAACTCTGAGACATAGTTACTGATGGTCCCCTAGCAACCACAAAGAAGAATGCTGAAGGAATTGATGTGCCAAAAACAAGGGCTGACTGCACTGCTGAAGACCTGAGGAAGGGAGAAAAATGCTGAGGCCAAGAAATGGCTTGTGTGTGGACTAGGTCCAGATGAATACAGTAGGATCCAAAGCTGTACTACTACTAAGGAGATATGGGACACCTTGCAAGTGGCCAATGAAGGAACACCTCAAGTGAAAAGATCAAGAGGAACACTACTGTATTCTCAATATGAGAATTTTACTATGAAGGAAGGAGAAACTATCCAGGAGATGTATACTAGGTTCACTACACTGACAAATGAACTTATGTCTCTTGGAAGGGTTATTCTTGAAGAAGACAAGGTTGAGAAAATTCTGACAAGGGTTCTGCCAGTCACATGGGAAAGCAAAATCACTGCTATTCAGGAATCCAAGAATATTGCTACTCTCAGACTGGATGAACTGATTGGAAATCTGACTGCTTATGAAATGAGAAGGCAAACCATGAAGATGGATACCCCCAAGAAGGAGAGAAGTCTAGCTCTCAGAATTGCTGAAGGTTCAGATCTGGAAGATGATGAGATGGCTATGATCACTAGAGATTTTTAAAAATACCTGATGAGAGGAAAGGGTTCTTCAAGAGGTACAACCTTCAACAAGACAAAAGCTCCTGAGAAACAGACCAATGAGGGTTGCTACAAGTGTGGTAAGACTGATCACATGATCAAAAACTGCCCTCAATGGGAAATTGAGTGGAAGAAAGAAAAAGTTGAACGAAGGAACAGGAAGAAGGAACAGGTTCAACCAAAAAGAAACAAAGGTTCAACCAAGACTATCGTTGCTACTTGGGGAGAAACCTCAGATGAAGACTCAGAAGATGAAGCTGAAGAAGAGCAAGCACTGATGGCCATCGGAGAATCAGATGATGAACAAGAGGTAAGTATTCTTCATCTCAAAGACAAGATTAAGTTCTTGTCTAAAGAAAAGTTGGCTGAGCTATTACTAGACTTCATTGATGAATCTGAAATAATTAACAATGAGAAGGAAGTTCTGTCTAGGGAATGTGTGATCCTAAAAGCAAAATGCAAAAGTCTAGAGTCTAGGGAAAATGAGACTGATAACAAAAATGCTGAGTTGAAGAACCAGGTTCTTGAACTTGACAATAGTGTCCTAGAACTTAGGTCTGAAAGCTTAAAACTGAAATTAGGAACAGGAAAGAAGAAAGCTGATCACACATATCTCACTCTAGAAGAAAATTTGGGAAAAATGAAATATGAATTGTATAAGAATGATGAATTCATCAAAGTCTTAAAAAAAGATCTAGGAAAGGTGAAACATGAACTAGACAGAACTTGCAAGTGGAACAAGGCTTCTGATGCACTCTCCTGGCTGCAAGGGCATCACAGTAGCAACAAAAGAGGACTTGGCTATGGGACTCAAGCTCCAAAATGGGATCCTAAAAGCAAGTACCTCACACTTCCTGAAAATAAAATTTGCACACACTGTGGTAAGACTGGACATTACAAATATGAATGTAATGCAAAAGAAAAAGCCAGTCAAAAGAACAAAGCTTTTATTCAAGAAAAAAGTAAGTTGCCTGGAATGGGCAAGAAGGAAATTGATTCACCCTTTTGCTTATAGAAAGGGACCCAAACTAGTTTGGGTTCCTAAGACTAACCCCTGATTTCCTTTTGCAGGTCCAAGTGAAAGGGAGGAGCCAAATATGGTATATGGATAGTGGCTGCTCAAAACATATGACTGGGGACAAGGACCAGTTCATTTCACTTGAGGACTTAAAAGGAGGTAATGTCTCCTTTGGTAATGGAAAGAAAGGTAAGATCATTGGGGTTGGAAAGGTAGGCAAAACAGATTCTCATTCCATAGAGAATGTCTACCTGATAGATGGCTTGAAATATAGCCTAATAAGTGTGTCACAATTGTGTGACAGAGGTAACCTTGTGGCTTTTACCTCCACCAAATGCTTTGTGATTAACCTTACCACTGACAAGATTGTTTTGCAGGGAAAAAGAGTTAACAATATTTACATTGTAGATTTGTCCACTCTTTCAGAAAATGAACTCACTTGTTTGAGTGTGTTGGTTAATGATCCCCTCCTGTGGCACAAAAGACTTGGTCATGCAAGTCTAAATCAGCTTAACAAATTAGTCTCTAAAGACTTGGTGATAGGGTTACCTAATATCAAGTTCAAGGAAGACAAAGTTTGTGAGGCATGTGCAAGGGGGAAGCAGGTAAGGTCATCCTTCAAAAGCAAGAAAATGGTAAGTACAACCAAGTCGTTGGAACTGGTCCATATGGATCTATGTGGTCCAATGAGAACCATGAGCAGAGGTGGAAAGAAATATGTAATGGTGCTAGTTGATGATTATTCTAGATTTACCTGGGTTCTATTTCTAACCTCCAAAGATGAAGCATTTGACATGTTCTCTGCATTTGTTAGAAAAACTCAGAAACAATTAGGAAATCAACTTGCCTCCATTAGGTCTGATCATGGAACTGAATTTGAAAATTCCAAGTTTGCTGAGTTCTGTGATGAAAATGGTATAGATCATAACTTCTCTGCCCCTAGGACCCCTCAACAAAATGGAGTAGTTGAAAGAAAGAATAGAACTCTTGAGGATATGGCTAGAACCATGCTACTTTCTAGTAAATTGCCTCACAGCTTCTGGGCAGAGGCTGTAAACACTGCATGTTACATAATAAATAGATGCATGACCAGACCTCTGGTAGAGAAGACTCCCTATGAGTTACTTAAAGGGAGAAAACCAAACATATCCCATCTTAGGGCATTTGGTTGCAAGTGCTATGTGCACAATAATGGAAAAGACTCCCTAGGAAAGTTTGATCCCAGAAGTGATGAGGGAGTATTCTTGGGATATTCTTCACATAGCAAAGCATATAAAGTGTTTAACAAAAGAACTTTGTGTGTAGAAGAAAGTTTACATGTAGTATTTGATGAAACTAACATTCTTTCTGAGAGACAGGAACATGAAGATGAAGCCATTGGATTGGTAAAAGACTTGACTGAAGCATCAACTCAGGTCAAAGTGGCACCAACAGAAGGAATAAGTGATGGAACAGGTTCTTCCATACAGGCAACCTGACAGGGGGAAGAAATCAAAGAGGAATTGAAATAAACTTCTTGAAGGAACCTGTTCATGATCCTGTTCCTCAGCAAATGGTAGAAACATCCAGCAGAAGTCAGTTGGTTGTGAAACCTCACAAGTATCAAAGTTCTCATCCCATTGAGAACATTCTCACTGATCCAACATCTGGAGTTAAAACCAGATCACAATTACAGAATCTGTGTGCTTTTGATGCTTTTCTATCTATCATTGAACCCAAAAATGTTGTTGAGGCTTTGCAGGATGCAGATTGGGTGAATGCAATGCAGGATGAGCTTAACCAGTTTAAAAGAAGTCAAGTTTGGCACCTAGTACCAAGACCCAAGGACAGATCAGTCATTGGTACAAAATGGGTCTTCAGGAACAAACTTGATGAAGATGGAACAGTTACAAGGAACAAGGCAAGATTGGTGGTCCAAGGTTACAGCCAGAAGGATGGCATAGACTATGATGAGACTTTTTCTCCAGTTGGAAGACTAGAGGCAATCAGACTTCTCATAACCTTTGCAGCACATATGGAATTTACTCTTCATCAGATGGATGTCAAAAGTGCCTTCCTAAATGGCTATCTAAAAGAAGAAGTATTTGTGAAACAACCTCCAGGGTTTGAGAGTAAGGAATGTCCTGAGCATGTGTACAAGCTGGACAAGGCTCTCTATGGACTCAAGCAGGCCCCAAGAGCATGGTATGAACGACTGTCAAAATTCTTACTGGAGCATGGTTACAAGAGAGGTAAAATAGATAGTACCTTATTCTTAAGGGAAAAAGGTAAGGATATCCTTGTTGTGCAAATTTATGTTGATGACATAATCTTTGGAGCCACCACTGACAATCTAAGTAAGGACTTTGAAAAATTAATGGGAAGTGAGTTTGAAATGAGCATGATGGGTGAGCTTAATTTCTTCTTAGGCTTACAAATTAAACAAAGTCCAAATGGAACCATGATCCATCAGCAGAAGTATACAAAAGAGCTAATCAAAAAGTTTAAAATGGAGGAATCTAAAGAAATAGACACACCTATTGCAACTGCCACTAAATTAGATATTGATGAACCTGGTTCATCAGTTGATCAAACGTTGTATAGGGGTATGATTGGTTCACTCTTGTATCTCACTAATAGCAGACCTGACATTATTTTCAGTGTAGGACTATGTGCTCGTTTTCAGGCAAATCCAAAAGAGTCTCACTTGACTGCTGTCAAGAGGATACTGAGATATCTAAAAGGAACCACTGATCTGTGCCTTTGGTACCCTAAAGGTAGTAATTTTGATCTAGTAGGATATGCTGATGCTGATTATGCAGGTCTCCTAGTGGATAGAAAGAGCACCTCAGGTATGGCACACTTCCTTGGTTCATGTCTTGTGTCATGGGCTACCAAAAAGCAAAACTCTGTGGCCCTATCTACTGCTGAAGCTGAGTATGTTGCTGTTGCTTCTTGTTGTGCTCAATTACTATGGATCAAACAACAGCTGGTAGATTTTGGAATTGAAGTGGGATGTATTCCAATATTGTGATAACACTAGTGCTATAAGTATGACAAAGAACCATGTTCATCATAAGAGGACTAAGCACATAGATGTTAGACACCACTTCTTAAGAGATAACTATGAGAAAGGAATGATTTCAATAGAATTCTGTGCTACTGATAAACAAATAGCTGACATCTTTACTAAAGCACTGAGTAGAGAAAACTTTGAGAGGAACAGGTTAGAATTAGGGATGATTAAGATCACCTAATAGGTCCAGTTCAGAATGCACAATGAAAAAAAATGATGAAAAAAATTTTGGTTAGGAGTTCTAACTATTGTGTAAATATCTAGATCAATTCCTACTCAGTTTCATACTTTAATCAGTATACCCCTGTGACATGTATGTATATGACTCACTGATCTCTTACAAAAAAATTTCTATTATGATATTTGAAGCATGTTCAAGAGAGTTCTACTTAAAGAACCTGGTTCATCAGTATATGCTTATAAGAAAGTTCAGGTATGTTTTCTATACGTTGCACAATTAGAAAGATTAATTTTTCAATCATGAGCAGAAGTCCTACATTCATCAAATTCCCAGAAATTCTATCCGTTGAGCATTGAACCAGTTCCATTCTCCTAGAACTCTAAATAAAACGGGATTTTTGCCTAAAATCCAGCATCGCTTATTAATCATTAGGAGACCGGAATTCTAAAGTGATTAGACCTCTAATTGACTCCTGCAAAAAGGTTGACGTTACTGCAATGATTTCTAATCATCTTTAAATACACCACACCTTTTCTTCTTTAGTCCATAACCGTCAAATCTCTTCTCAAGTTCTGATCACCCTTCTTCTCTCCAAAATTCCCAAATATTTCAAGAAACAATCCACCATGTCTAACCCCCAAGATAATCCTGGCACACCCCCACCAGCATCTCCCTCGAACACATCCTCATCTACTCCTCCGATTGAAAACCCAAAACCTAGGTTTCGTAGGTAGAAAATGATAGCTAGAAAAACTGTAGCTTCTGGAGCTTTAAGAAAAGCTCTAAGTGAGAAATTGAAGGCTAGCCAGAGGAAGGAAAGTCATGCTCAAAAATCTGACTCAAGCTCTGAGTCTGATGATTTTATTTCTGCCAGCGAAGGTGAAGAACATGGGTCTTCAGACACTGAAAATGTTCAAGAAAACCCTGGTGAGGTAAATACTTGTTTGGTATTCTCTGATGTAGTTGAAAAGGTTGAAAATAGGTTTATCTTGGTTGGTCCTGTCAAGGATGTACAGTGTGCTAATTCTAGTAGAAAAGGAGGTAAAAAGAAAGAAAAAGAGAGAGAGGGAGTCAGTAGTAATGTGAGGGGAAATAAGAAAGAAAAGGTATTGGCTATTTGTGGAGGTGTTGAAGAAGGTGGTAACAACTCAGGGGGAAATAGTTCTGGGGAGGCGGCTGAAGGGCTAGTAAATTTAAGCAAGCATCAAGATGAAACTGATGCATCTAGGGAAGAAACTCTAGCAGATATGCTGAAAAGGGTTGGGGTCAGTTATGATCCAAAGAAGCGCAAGGCTTCCACACAAAAGGGTCCAACTGCTTTCAAGCCAACAAAGAAAAGTAAAGTGTCATCTTCAAAATCTAGTGTACCTACAGTACCTAAGGGAAGAGCTACTAGGAGTAGGGTGAAGCAAAGTGAAGCAGAATTGCAGAAAGCTCTTGAAGAGAGCAGGAAGAAAAGGAGGGAAAAAGGAAAGGCTAAGGTTGTGGAGAGTGTTGAGATTGCAGAAGAAGAAGAAGAAGAGGAGATGGACCTGGTCCATCAAGAAAGAGGAACAACTGAGGAGGTTCCTACTCCCAAACCAAAAAGATCCAAGACTTCTATTAAGAAGTCTTCCTTTGTACCTGTACCTGCTGAATCTTCTTTAGCCAAAAGAACTAGGTCTGCTGTGAAGGGAAAACAAAAGAAAATTGTTGAAGAAGATGAAGAGTGGAGTGGTGAAGAAGAAGAGGAATCTGAGAAAGATCAACATAGGTTTGCCATCTTTGGCAGAAGGAAAATTTTGAAAGGAAGGTTGTTGAAAGATCTAGATGAGCCAGGCATGAGAAGATTGATGGATGCTCTTACTACACAAGGGTGGAAGGACATGGTCCTTGAGATGGATGGAAGGCTGGCTAGAAATGAGTTGATAGAGTTTATGGCCAATGCCACTGTGAAAAATGGGGTAGTCTCCAGCATGGTGAAGGGTGTAAAAGTAGAGTTTGATGCAACCAAGTTGGGTGAGATTCTGGACATACCTAGTGAAGGGTATGATGATTATACTAGGCAGAGGTGGCCTTGTCTGGATTCTCTCCCTACTGCTCTTCAAATCACCAGGAACTTTTGTGAAGCTGCAAATGCTGAAGATGTACCTGAAGCCAGATTTGTTCAGAAGAGTGAGATGAGACATGTGCACAAGGTCTTATTTGAATTTGTGAATAAGTGCCTGCTGCCCAGACAGGAGAGGAGGCATACTGCCAACTATATGGACCTGGTGCTTATGGAATGCCTTGAGAGTGGAAAGCAGATAAATTGGCCTGCTTTTATTGTCAAACTACTGGACAGGGTCATTAATGGATCCAAGTCACATGCAACTCCATATGGGTTCATACTTACAACTGTGCTGGACAGGCTAAGGGTGTCTTTGAAGAAATGGGAGATGACATCAAGCAAGGAGCATTTTGGTGTTAGGACTTTATTGGCTTGTGACTATCCTGTCAATGCCACCCCAGTTGAACCTGGTTCATCTCTGAAGACACCAGTGAATAGCAAGGTGAGGGCTTTGGTTCAAGAGTGTGGAACTAAGGATGCTGAAATTGCTAGGCTTCAGGCTCGTGTTGCTGATTTGGAAGCTGAACGAGATGGCCTTCGAGCTGAGCTAGCAAAAGAAAAGGTGAAGAGTGAAGGAATGCTTCAGAATATGCTTAACCTTCTCCAAACCCAGCCCTCTAGTTCCTCCAAGCCTTAGGTCCTCTAGTTCTTGTTTTTGAACCTATCTAGAACCCCCAGTGACCCAGATTCAGGACTTTTTCTGTTTTTGTTGCTCATGTTTGGAAGTTTGTCTTTCTTTTTGTGGTCTATTTGTGAAAACATATCCTAATCAATGACAATTTGCTTTTTCTCTTGTTCTATGAAGATTCTGATCTAAATAGTTAAGATTGTTTGTTGGTTATTGATTAATTGAACCATGTTTTCACTTGCAGTTGCCCTAGTGGCCATGAGTAATTACTAACATCTGGAACTCACAATATTTGCAACTTTTCGATGATGCCAAAAGGGGGAAGAGATATTGTGCTTTACTTGCTATTCTGAATAATGTGATATTTATAACCTGATTAAACCTGGTCCTTGATGATAAGTTAAAATTAAACCTGGTCCTTGATGATAAGTTAAAATTTAAAGTGTTGATGATTAAGCTGAGTTCCACAGGTTTTCTGATCAGTAAAAGCATAGAGTTTGTCATCATCAAAAAGGGGGAATTTGTTGGCCCAAGTTCAGGCGAAGTTTTGAAGAATGACAAATGCACTCAGTCATGGAACAGGTCCATCATGTGAGACACAGCGTTTATCAACCTATGCATGTGAGATGCACGTGAAGGAGATAAGTCTCAAGGATAAAGCAGCAATATCTCCTGAACTGATCGAAAAGGTTGCATATTGGATGAGGAATGAAAGTATCCTCATGGGAAGAGGACACAATCCGGATAAAGGATAGGGTTGGAGTTTGTATTGTTCAAGGACTCAACTTCGATGAAAGATCAGCAATTGAGTCTCAATCAAACTCTGATTACTAACTCATTAAATAACAGTAATTGTTCTCTTTTACAGTGATTGCACAAACGCAGAAGTAAAACTAAATTGAGAGCAAAAGAGCGAGGCAATTTTGCAAGCAATTTATGTGAGATTCAAGTGTGCATTCCTAAAGCTACTTGGACAAGATAGAAGAACCAATTCCACTGTGTCTTTCTTTTATTCTAGTTCAATTGTAGTAGGTGTTTTAAAGTTGTACCTTTCCAGCTTTCATAGAAGCAATTGTATTAGGTACTTTGAGTATTCAAGTTAGAGTTAACTTGAAAGTGTTGTCGACGCCCCCTTTTTCTCGTGAAATCAGGTTTACGACATTTGGGAGGACAACTCTATTCCCTTTTGGGATTTGGGTTTTTAGAATTGAAGAGTCGCCACCTAATGATTAAGTGCATTAGGACACTAAGGGTTTTTGAGTTGGAAAACCAGAGTTCGGGTAAGGGCTAGAAATTATCTAGAGGGGAAGGTGTTAGGCACCCCTCAAGATCCACTAGTGTGGTTCCCGGCCATGTTATATTGTGACTTCACATAATCAAGTAGGCAATTAAGGGCTCAAATAGAAAGTGTTCACATACAATATTGCAAGTAAGTTGAAACTTGAGTAAAGGTAAAGAGGGCGGGAATTTTATGAAAAAGATTTAAACAATTCTAAAAAAAATAAACGAAAGCAAGTAAAGGGAGGGGGTCCTAGGTTTATGATTAATATAGATCACGTCAATGCAATACCCAGTAATCACTCCTCTTAAGAGGGGCTACATGAGGTATTATCGCACTGGTCATCATATCCATATCTACCCTTCCCATCCCGTTAAGGTATTAAAGCGCGGATTGGTCTCGGTTACTATTGCATGCTATTACCCGTCCCATTCCTATCAGTCCCCGAGGCACTTAGGACTACTAGTCCTAAAGGGTGGGATATTAGGCTGATTGGTTTCAAAGGCTAAAAATCTAAGGCGACATACAAAAACACATACTGCACGGTTGGGGGGGAGCAATGTAAACATATAAAGGCTCATGTATACCTCCTCAAAAAACACATAGATAGCCTGACTCAAACACAATTAAGGTCTCAAAGATAGGAACTTTTACAGCAGTTAAAACATGGTTTTAAGAAAAAGAAGTAGTAATAGTAGTTTAATGAGGCGCAGGATAAGTAAAATAGCACGATTCTGGGCAGAGGTTGGTAACCCAGTGATTTGAGGACATAAAAATGAGAAACTCAGTAAGAGTAAATGGGTGCACCATTTCAAAATCATTTCCAGATGAAGCAGAGTTATCTTTTAGAAAAAAATAGAGTGAACTTCAGAGAATCAGAGCAAAAATGGGGACGACAGAGTTGAAATTGAAGAAGTTGGTTGGTCTTAAGCTAATAAAAACACGATCAGTTCTTATTGGGCCTAAAGTTTGCCTAGGTGTTGTTATACATTGTCTGATTATCTTAAGGGACAGACATGCATATTTGATTCTGATTTATAAAGGTACGCGTGACAAGGTATTTGCAGAAAACGTTTCAAACCACTTAGCCATATTTTAACAAAGTTATTAGACAAACGTGAATTAACTACTGCAACTCGAACCAGTGAGAAGTCCTAAGGGCAGGATATCTAATGCACATAGAAGTACCTAAAACATGGTTTCTAACATGCCAATGCAGTAATGACAAATTATTTGGCTTGTTGTTAATTATTTGCTGGTTATTAACTGATCGTGGTTAAAAGATGAGCGTAATGACAGGCTGAAAATAAAGAATCTAAAGCAGGATCTCTAATGAATGAGATGCATGACCTATACAGGTTATCTATTGCGCAGATAAGTAAATAAAATCCTATAAGCATGCTTTCTACCCATTATTTATACTAAGCATACATAACCCTCCCCATATTCACTATTCACCCCCAACCGTTCGTTTACAAATTATTACAAACCAGTAATATCTGAATTACAGCAATAAAGAACAAAAATAAGAAGTTATTCTATAGGGAGCCTTCAATCAGGCCCAGTCTTCCAACCTCAACCCCTTCGAGTTTACAGCCTTTGCCATGGTCTAGGTGCGACAAAGCTCCCTAGGGCCCCTTGGGTCCCTGGCCAATACCAGCACCTAGACACTTAAAAGAACGCAGGACAAGTGTAGTGTGGAATACCAGCCTTGTGTGTCAAAGTTCAATGAATACTCAGAGGTACTCAAAGTAATGCTCACACGAAGGGGGCAGAACCTATTCTCTAAGGGTAGTGTGAAGTGCACGAAGAAGTATTTTTTTAAAAAAGAGTTTCAAAAACAAGGGATTTGTTTAAAAAGAAAACAACAGAAACACTGGTTTAATAGTAGTTTAGTAGCATAGGATTGCATACAAGGATCATGGGGAAAGGGAGCAAATAGATCACACAATGTTAAAGATTTTAATAACTACACAGAATCAGAAGATTCAGGGGACCAAGAATTGGTCAAGCTTAAACATGATTATTAGACGACAACAGGGAAACAATCATGACATTTAAGTTAAACATCAATTAGAAACATGTAAACCAAGAAAGACATGCAGAGTGCCAAAGGTCAGGGGAACTGGGAAGTGGTAAATTTAGGCATGCTAATGTACAGCAATAGGATTCACAGAAGTTAGGGATAGGCAATGTCATGTTACAGACTTAGCATGTAGATCAGAAGTCATGGTGAAGTATTAAAGCAAAGCATCAATTACACATTGGACAGGAGAAGCATAAGTAGAAAAAAATCAGAAAGATAATGAGCTGAAACAAAAGTAAACACATTGGTTGGAGGCTTAAGGATTAATTAGGACGTACCAGTGAAAGGCAAGACCAGGATGCAAAGACAAAGTAGTAACACTATATTAGCCTTGGGTTTTAGCCGGCTAATAATAAGCAAGAGCAGAGAACAGCAAAAGCAAGAGAAAGAGCACAAGAGAATGCAGAACTGAGAGTATTCTGTGGTGTGTGTGTTCAGAAGACTGTCGTGTGTTTTCTTTGAAAGACTTAGGGTATTTATAGTTGAAAGTAGGTGGTAAAAAGATAAGGTAAAAATCACAAAAATATATTAATTTAAGAACTCGGAATCAATTAATAAAAAAATCAAGGAAGTACTCCCATTAATTAAGGGAATCAAAATCAAACGAAAAGATTCAGCACCATATAAGGCAAGTAGAAAAATCAGTGTAGGATTAAATAAGGAAAGAGTCAAGGTCCAGTATTGCATATAGTAGCCAATTAAAACCAAATTCAGGAAAATTCCAATTAAGGAAAGGCTAGGTAGAATAGAGTACTATAGCAAATAAGGTAACAAAAATCAATTAATTTAAACAGGAAAATCAAGAAAAAAATTAGCCATATAGACAGAGGTGAATGAACAAGAGTAGCAAACAAAATTACCAACCAATCAAGGAAAATCAGAATCAATCATGCGAAGTCATGATTCTGTATTCTTAACATATAAATAGAGGTGAATGAACAAGAGTAGCAAACAAAATTAGCCATATAGACAGAGGGGAACAAGAGATGAACCAACACAACCACTCAGAGATAGTGAAAACAGGTTAAGATTCAGCAGGACATATTCGAAGCATTGTGACCACGAAACATTTAACAAGAATCAAGTAAATAGGCTAGCAGACAGAACTAAAGCAAGGAAAGTCAGGCAAATACACACAATCAAACGAAGAAACATACTAATACATAGGGATAAGGCAAAGAAAATTAGGCTAACACACATAATCGAAACAAAGAAACGTGCTAACACATAGAATCAGAGTAAGGAAAATCATGCTAACGCACATAATCAAACGAAGAAACATTTTTAGAAATTAGGGTTTTTAGCAGAGTCAAGCTAAAAAAATAGTAAGAGCATAAAATCGGTCAAAATAAACAAAGAAAAGGTTTTAATCACAAAGGAAATCGGTCGAAACATGCGTAAAAGAAATCCAAGAAACCCTAGTTTTTCAAAGAGAGTAAAAATGGTTCAAAGTAGAGAATCTTTCAGAAGAAGCTCGAGAATAAGCAGAACATAAAGGAAAACATGAAAATAGCATGAAAATAACACTGTTTTGAGAGATTCGGGAGAGAGTTAGGGTTTCAAAAAAGGGAAACCCTAATAGAAGTTGAGAGAACCTGTTGACACTTCACAGATCGTGACATATAGGGTGTGATTTCGCCTGAAATCACGCCGGAAAACTCATAAGTAGCAGAACCAGGAGCCCTAGGTCTAAATCACCATGGTCCATAAACCTCGAAGGTCCTAGAGATGTTGAACAGGACGATGAGAGGCCCATCGGAGCCTTGGGGTTGAAGGGAGGTGGCCGGAGATGGCCAGAAACAAACCAGGCGGAGCTTTTAGGGACTGATTCGCATGGTGGAGGCTTCTGGGGTCTCAAAAATAGAGGGAATCGGTGAGTTGGGGTTTCATGGCGGCTGATGGTCGAAAGGGGCGAGATTGGAGGTGGCCGGAGAGACGGTGGAGATCATCGGAGAAGAAAGAACCAGAAGGTTCTAGAGAGAAGGGAGAGGAAGAGACGAGATAGAAAGAGAGACCGTCTCGTAGAAATGAGGGGTCTGGGGGGGGGGGTAATTTAGACTTAATTTAAGGTAAATGAATCTGGGTCGTTGATCTTATTTGATCAACGGCTCAGATTAAAACGGGGTTGGACCGGGTTATATTAGGGATTGGGCTGGGTTAGTTTAATTGGGATACTGGGCCAATTAAAATCTGATAGGGGGTATGGCCAAATTGGCTAAAATTGAAATAATAAAGGGTTGTTTATTAAATAGCCAATTTTCCCCTTTTTTATTATTTTATAAAATAGTAAAATGATTTTAAAACAAATTAAAGGTACTGGACTAGTTAATAGCATATGAGTATTAATTTAAAAATTCTAAAAATGATTTTGTAATTGTAAAATGCTGTTAATTGTAAAATAGGCTATAATTGCAATTATATGCAATTTAGCTTAAAAAATACCAACAAATGTGTAAAAATATGCAAAAAATTACCTTAATTATATCTTGGTGTAAATATGAGAATAAAAATAAATTATTCACCAAAAATGCCAGTTTGGGAATAATTATTGAATTTTGTACTATTAAAATAGATAATAAATTGATTTTAAAATCTTTAAAAATAAAGGAAAAATATCAAAACTCTTGGGCATGCTTATATATGCATGTACATGCTATTTTTAGAATATTTTGAGTATAAAAATATGTAGGAAAATTGGGTATCAACAGCTGCCCCTCTTTACCCAAGAAGGATGAAAGAGTTGTCGGGTAAAGATATGATGGCCAATTTTGACCGAAAGAAACGATTTGAAAGATGTTGACCGAGCCCTGGCTCCTGAGCTACCTACATATCCCTGGTCTTACAGGAATCAGGCCATATGTAGTTCAAGGATCCATTGGCGGAATATGCCGATGGGGATTTCGAAATACGGATGCGATATTCGGGTCGGGAAGGATGGTCAGGGATTAATAGGCTGCGGGAACCGGAGCGAGATCGCTCCTGCTGTGATGGCCGTTGCTAGCCGGTGCACCTGCGAATAAGCAATACGAACATATCGTGCATAAGTTTAAACGTGATGCAAGTTCCCGTTGGACCATAAATGCTGTCTTCGGACGGGTAGGATGACGTCCTCAGACCATGACGTCCTGGGCCATGAAACGTATAATAGAGGATTCGCAGGCTATGAAATGATGTTCTCGGGCTATGATAATGGTGCCTCCGAACCATGATGCCTTTGAATAATGATATGCAAAAGATAAAAGCAGGTTCCTCAGGCCGTGGCATGGCGTTCTCGGGCTATGAAAATGGTGCCTCCGAACAATGACGCCTTTGGACAATTTGGCGATCTTTCAGCCCATGAAATGCAGGATTTGGCGATGTTTCAGCCGATGTAAAGTATAAATACAGTTGGCGATATTTCATCCATGTAAGGGATTTAAATAAAGTTGGCGATCTTTCAGCCATGTAAAGATTTGAATAAAGTTGGCGATCTTTCAGCCATGTAAAGACTTAAACAAAGTTGGCGATATTTCAGTCGATGCGGAATTTAAACAAAGTTGGTGATATTTCAGCCGATGCGGAATTTAAACAAAGTTGGCGATATTTCAGCCTATGCAAGACTTAAATAAAGCTGGCGATATTTCAGCCATGCGGGTGGAGACAGTGCTTAGTCTCAGAAGGCAGAAAAGTAGCCTTAGGCAATGCAAGATAAATGCAGATGGAGACAGTGCTTAGTCTTGGAAGGCAGAAAAGTAGCCTTATGCAATGCAAGAAATGCAGATGGAGACAATGCTTAGTCTCGGAAGGCAGAAAGGTAGCCTTATGCAATGCAAGAAATGCAGATGGAGACAATGCTTAGTCTCGGAAGGCAGAAAGGTAGCCCTATGCAATGCAGAAGAATGCAGATGGAGACAATGCTTAGTCTCGGAAGGCAGAAAGGTAGCCTTATGCAATGCAGGAGAATGCAGATGGAGACAATGCTTAGTCTCGGAAGGCAGAAAGGTAGCCTTATGCAATGCAGCAGATAAAGGTGAATAGTAACGAAAGCTCTTAGCTGATAGATGATAGCTGATAGTTGGTTGCGTTGTTGTGGCTGCTGGGGATGTCATGTGCGGATAGCACTTGTAAGTAAGCGATGATTCTAAGAGTTGTACTCCTGCCAAATATGAGTATGTAATCATATCTGATGGTTTTATGTCTTGGGGTGCCTGCATTCAAAGAACAATCGTGAGTTTTGTAAAGGGGGAAGGTTAGTTCGTCTTCCTGTGGACTTCGCTTGTCTTATTCGGCTCTTGCTTTCATTGGGGGTAGCGTCGCTAAACAAAGCAATTTTGATATTAACCATGCATGGTTTAGTAAAAGTATGATGTAAATACATAGTAAAAAAAACTCTCTTTTAGATGAACCGATGACTGTGACGCGGTTCAAGACATTGCAACCTCTTTTACTCCGGAATTTTGAGGGTCCTCCTCAAAATTCTTCCCCAGTTTACTGGGCTGGTGCTTCTGACGGCTGCGTGCGATGAATGGCTGAAAATCAACTTCGGAATTTTGAGGGTCCTCCTCAAAATTCTGCCCCAGTTTCCAATATTGGGGGGGAAATGAAATTTTTATTGAATTGTGGCCGAACCCATAGGCTGTCTACGTATCCCCTCTTAAACGGGAATCAGGTCAGACGTAGTTCAAATTACATCATAAAGAAATCATAATGATTACACATAATAACGCTTGAATGCATCTGAATTGATTGGCTTTGGCCAGACTTCTCCATCCATTTCTGCAAGTATGAGGGCTCCTCCTGTTAGGACCCGGTGAACCATGTACGGGCCCTGCCAATTAGGAGAGAACTTTCCTTTGGCTTCGTCCTGATGCGGGAAAATTTTCTTCAACATTAACTGTCCTGGTGTAAATTGTCTTGGCTTGACTCTTCTGTTGAAAGCTCTGGTCATTCTGTTCTGATACAATTGACCATGGCAAATTGCATTCATTCTCTTCCCATCTATGAGAGCTAGCTGTTCGTAGCGGCTTTTTACCCATTCTGCATCTTCAAGTTCCGCTTCCTGTGTAATCCTCAGGGAGGGAATCTCTACCTCGGCGGGAATGACTGCCTCGGTACCATAAACCAACATATAGGGAGTCGCCCCGGTTGAGGTGCGAACTGTGGTGCGGTACCCCAATAAAGCAAACGATAGCTTTTCGTGCCACTGCTTGTGTTTCTCTATCATTTTCCTTAGTATCTTCTTAATGTTCTTGTTGGCCGCTTCTACGGCTCCATTCATCTGAGGTCTGTAGGCTGTAGAATTCTTGTGTTTGATTTTGAATGTTTCACACATGGCTTTCATCAAGTCACTATTGAGATTGGAACCATTATCAGTAATGACTGACTCTGGGATGCCAAACCGGCAAACGATGCGGTCGCGGACAAACTCTGCCATAACTTTCTTGGTCACTGCCTTATATGAAGCTGCTTCAACCCATTTGGTGAAATAATCAATTGCCACCAGAATGAACCTGTGCCCGTTTGATGCGGCAAGCTCGACAGGTCCGATGACATCCATTCCCCAAGTGGCGAACGGCCATGGCGAGCTTGTTACGGTAAGCTCATTTGGAGGCACCTTTATCATATCCACATGTATCTGACAGCGATGGCATTTTCGAACATACTGGATGCAGTCTGTTTCCATAGTCATCCAAAAATATCCTGCTCGAAGTATTTTCTTTGCTAAGACAAAACCATTCATATGTGGACCGCAGGTCCCTGCGTGAACTTCTTCTAATAGCCTGGATGCTTCCTTTGCTTCGACACACCTTAGCAATCCCAAATCGGGAGTCCTCCTATACAGGATTCCTCCACTATGAAAGAAGTGATTGGATAACCTTCGCAGTGTGCGCTTCTGAGTAGCGTTTGCAAGTTCTGTATATTCGCCTGCTGTCAAATACCTTTTGATATCATGGAACCAAGGTTTTCTGTCTGCTTCTTCCTCGACGTGAGCATAGTAAGCTGGCTGATCATGAATTTTCACCGGGATAGGATCAATGAAGTTCTTATCTGGATGCTGAATCATAGAGGATAAGGTGGCCAATGCGTCGGCGAACTCGTTCTGGACTCTGGGAACATGTTGGAATTCTGTCTTTATAAACCTCTTCCTCAACTCCTGTACGTGATGCAAATACGGGAGTATCTTGGAGTTCTTGGTTTCCCATTCTTCTCGGACCTGATGTATGAGCAAATCTGAATCCCCGATCACTAGTAACTCCTGAACGTTCATATCAATGGCCAGCTTGAGCCCTAAGATGCAGGCTTTGTACTCGGCCATGTTGTTGGTGCACGGGAACCTGAGCTTGGCGGACACTGGATAATGCTGACCTGTTTCTGATACTAGAACTGCCCCTACGCCGACTCCTTTGAAGTTTGCTGCTCCGTCGAAAAACATTCTCCAGCCATCATAGGATTCTGCGATATCTTTTCCTATGAAAGAGACCTCTTCGTCAGGAAAATACGTCTTTAGAGGCTCGTATTCTCTGTCCACGGGATTTTTGGCAAGATGATCTGCCAATGCCTGTCCTTTGATTGCCTTCTGAGTTACGTAGACAAAATCAAATTCACTCAGCGGGATTTGCCATCTGGCTAGCTTGCCCGTGGGCATGGGCTTCTGAAAGATGTACTTCAGCGGATCCATCCTTGATATGAGATAAGTGGTATAGGCACAGAAATAATGCCTCAACTTCTGAGCTACCCAAGTTAGAGCACAACAGGTGCGTTCTAGCAGGGAATATCGGGCCTCGTATGGGGTGAACTTCTTGCTGAGATAGTAGATGGCTTGCTCCTTTCTCCCTGTTTCATCATGTTGTCCCAAAACACAACCGAATGCCCCATCCATGTCACGACCCAAACTGGAGGGCCATGACTAGCACCCGGCCATACTTACCAAGTACCAACATACATTTTATCTAACCTTCTTTATTATCTTTTAGGGCTGACGAGATCAATATAAATGGTAGACATGGGTCATGGACAACCAACAATAAAATATGATGGCATGAACATACATAACATAGGATGACTAGACAATCAAGAAACTATATATAAGGTACGACCTACCACACTACCATGAGAGACTATACAACAAAAACCAGCCGACAAGGCCTACCAAACTATACATGAGTCGACACCTGTCTATGAGCCTCTAAAGGAACATAAGTGTTGCAACATAGCCGGAACAGGGCCCCGACATACCCATAATATCTATAACAAAAATGCATACCAAGACCAAGGCAAGTCCGAAGAAGGGATCTCGCCAATCACCGCTGAACTGGACAGCCTACTATGGCGGGGGAGCTGCGCCTGCCTGTCTATCAGGACCTGCAGCACAACATGCAGCGTCCACAAATAAAAGGACGTCAGTACGAATAAAGTACTGAGTATGTAAGGCAGGGAACCATAAGTACGAACAGTAATGTAAGCAGGGATAGAGAATAAACAGCCTGTAACATCTGGGTACCTCTAAGGGCTACTGAGATGAAATGCGTGATACATATGTATATATACATAAACTTTTAAAACATACGCCTCTGTGGGCATCATCATATCGTACCCGGCCGTAATAGGCTCGGTAAAAATGTACCCGGCCACGTGGAGCTCGGTAAAACCCAACTGATCAGTGGTTGCACAATAGGTGTCGTACCCGGCCGACTATAGCGCGGCTCGGTAGAGTAAAATAGATACATATATATAATGCATGCTCGACTCATGGACTCACGTTCTAAACCTTTCGGAGTGACGTAAGGTCGGTATCCTCTGTACACGTTATTAGGACTAACTCTTCACCATGAACCTTATAAGAATCAGGAAGTACCAATAACATTGATAACATAAGAATAAGAGAAGCAACATCAACATCAATCGTTCCATAAGAGGGGAAACAATGTAAGTACTGCTAGCTTCTAAGAGTAGAGTATCTTTGGAAGCTCGTTCATTACATTATGTACAATCGGAGTCGTGCAAAAGAAGGAAAGGGATAGCCTCACATACCTTGTATATACTGCCCCAATCTCAAGCTATGCAATTTTCACGACTCCTTAGTCTACAATAAGAGAAACGATACTATAGTTACCATTCAAGCGTCATAACTATTATGTATCGACCACAACCTATTTTACGATGAAACGGACAGCACCTCCCCTATATATATGACTCCACACAATTCCAAACAATCACCAAACAGCCCAAACAACATCAATAATAATCATATTGAGCCTCCCAAAACAGTCCACGCACAACCAAATCACTTCATACATACGACGGCCACTGTAGTCGTGTCAAACGACCCGGAAATGTTACGAAGAACTACCAGCCCACAACCCTACATCTATATGGTGTTTCTACACACCCTTCCTCCTCCAAAACTCCACAAAACAGTAGTAAAACACGCAGCCCAACAGCAACACAAAACAGTCCACAAAACAGTCCGCTACAAGTGAATAACTCGAACTCGCGGCTTCCGATCACCGTCCCGTGAGTTCTTACATGTATAGAACGAATTACCATGAACTCACAGCAGAATAAATGTATGAAAGATAGCAGTAAACTCACCTTACTTGTTGGATAACTCAGCCCTTATCTTGGTTCTTCAAACTCTAGGGTTTACCCCCAATTTGAACTTGAAAGAGAGGGAAAATCAATTAGGGTTTGTGGATAATTTTTGGGAGGAAGTTTGCAGGGGTTTAGGTCTGGTTATTTGTGAAATATAATGAGGGATATATTGCAGAAGATAAGCCTTTTAATGGGCTCTTTGTCTGACCCGAAATTGCCTCTTTTTGGGCTATCATTTAACCAAGTAGGTGACCCACCTACTTGTCACCTAGCAGCTTGTGCAGTCTCGCAAAAATGTCTATATCTCTCTACTCTAATGTCGTATTGATAAAAGGTTTAATGCGTTGGAAACTAGACTCATAGATCTTCAATTTGGTGGATAGATCACCCCGTAATTCCAAGTATATTGGGAGAAAAGCTTAATAACATTTGACCTAAAGTTTAAGTAAAACTATGAACTTAAGTTGAAACAACTCTTGTCAACTTTTGTTTCATAACTCGTTTGACTTCAAGACTATGATACGGATATTTTATGATTCATATACCTTAAAATACGACCTCTTGAGAGTATTAAGCACCCCTAGGTTTACCCAAAAATACGGCTGACAACATCCTTGATTCGTTTAACTTCTAATACTTGTTAACCACCCTTATACACCTTTGTATCATTTAAGACCAATAGGATTAATCTCTTATCATCTCAAAGATAATCTCTTCATGGATTTACGTCGACGACCTTATGGCATGAACTAACGTATGTGAATATGGGTTGTAACAATCCAGTACTGCAAGGTAGAACAATAGCGCTCTACCCGGTTCGGGCGGAACCAGAATTGGCGGCGTTGACAGGTATTCCTTGATTCTGTCGAAGGCTTTCTGACAATCATCAGTCCATTTGGTGGCGGCGTCCTTTTTCAACATCTTAAAGATTGGCTCACAAATGACAGTGGACTGAGCTATGGACCGGCTGATGTAGTTGAGTCTTCCCAAGATACTCGTAACCTCTTTCTTGTTCTTTGGCGGTGGCAATTCTTGAATGGCCTTAACCTTTGACGGATCCAGTTCTATTCCTCGTCGACTTGCGATGAACCCAAGCAATTTTCCGGCAGGAACCCCGAATGCACATTTGGCGGGATTCAGTTTCAAGTTGTACCTTCTCAATCTGTTGAAGAACTTCCTCAGATCTTCCATGTGGTCAGTGGCTTTCTTGGATTTGATGATGACATCGTCTACATACACCTCGATCTCTTTGTGTATCATGTCATGGAAAATAGTAATCATGGCCCTCATGTAGGTGGCCCCAACATTCTTTAATCCAAACGGCATCATCTTGCAACAATACATCCCCCACGGCGTAATGAAAGTCGTTTTCTCCGTGTCTTCTTCGTCCATCCATATCTAATGATACCCAGCAAAACAATCGACAAATGACTGCAACTCGTGATTGGCGCAATTGTCAATCAGGATGTGTATGTTCGGCAAGTGGAAGTCGTCTTTCGAACTGGCCCGGTTGAGGTCCCGGTAGTCGACACAGACTCTGACTTCCCGTCCTTCTTCGGTACTGGCACAATGTTGGCTAACCATGTTGGATACTCCACTACCCTGAGGACCTTAGCTTTGACTTGTTTGGTAACTTCCTCCTTGATTTTCAAACTCATGTCTGGCTTGAACTTCCTGAGCTTCTGCTTTACCGGCGGACATGTCGGATCTGTTGGCAGTTTGTGAGCTACAATAGATGTACTGAGACCGGTCATATCATCATACGACCAGGCGAATATGTCCTCATACCCTTTTAGAAATTTCGTGTACTCTTCCTTTTCTGATGGTGACAGATGAACACTGATGCGCGTTTCTTTGACATTCTCTGTGTCCCCCAAGTTGATAACCTCAGTTTCGTCCAAGTTAGACTTAGGCCTATTCTCAAAATCCTCAACTTCTTTAACAATCTCTTCTGGAATATCATCTTCCTCGGAGTCTATATCTGTTTGTTGCGTTGTCTCGTTGCAAGTCACAATCGTCGGCTCATCAAGATAAGTAATAGTAATGCTGTGTAAATAAAGTAAATGATAGAGAAAATAATAAGAGTGAGATTTATAAGAACTTGAAATGCTTTGATAAATTCAATAATTGTTTTGAACATCGGAGCTCTTGTCAAAATTTAAATAAAATACGAAAAGAAAATCAACTAGCGAAAAAGTAAAAGATAATGTATGGTGCTTTGTTCAGCCTTGCTACCCCGAAGCTTTTCGGGCCTTGGTGGTTCTGATGGACCAATTATTGAGGCGCGCTCCTCGGCTCACGGCTTGTATGGAAGGACCTTCCTCCCCCTCCTCCTTGAAAATGACGCAACAGTCCATATTATCATCCTCTAGGAACAAGTCCCTCATTGCTGCTAGTGCTTCCTCTTTTTCTGACCCATAAATGACTTCGGCTGGTTGAAAAGTCTGCTCTAGACGGGGTATCAGATGCTCCAATGGATAGTAAGGACCGCGCCAGGGTGGCGACCATTCTTTGAATTCCTTCCAAGTGTACTCGTATCCCAAACCAAAAGTGGTACCATGCTTCTTCAGCTTGATAGGTTCGGTGATTCCCTGCAGGTTCCTGCCGAGTCCCTTGCCAGGTTCTTACCCACTCCAATTCAGTATGCTCTCAATCCTGTTATCCCACCATTTATCTTTGTCCACAGCGTTTACTAGCTCAATATGATGGTAGGTTTCCCCACCTATCTTTCTCCTTCCTCCGATCGCTGGCGACTGTATATGGGATTGCTACCGTCGCCATGAATAATTACTTCTTGGTGATTCCATTCAAACTTTACTGCCTGATGCAGGGTCGATGCTACAGCTCCAGCGGCGTGGATCCAAGGTCGTCCCAATAGTAAGTTGTAGGATGCTGGGATGTCTATCACTTGAAAATCAACGTCGAACCAAGTCGGTCCCATTTGTAGACACAAACTGATTTCCCCAATAGTGGACCTTTGGGAACCATCAAAAGCTTTGACGTTGATGGCCCCATCCTTGATCTCATGCAGGCTCTTTCCCAATGTTCTGAGAGTCACCAATGGACAAATATTGAGGCTGGACCCTCCATCAATCAGAATCCTGGTGATGAAATAATCTTCACATTGCACAGTGATGTGCAATGCTTTGTTGTGGCTTAGCCCTCCTAGTGGCAGCTCATCTTCGTGGAAAGTGATTTTGTGACTCTCCAATACCTGCCCTACCATGTTCGCCATTTCTCCTCCAGTTATGTTGATGGGTACATATGCCTCACTCAGTATCTTCAACAAGGCATTCTAATGGGCCTCGGAGCTTTGCAGCAGAGCCAGGATGGAGATCTGTGCCGGTGTTTTATTCAGTTGATCAACGACTGAGTACTCTTTTGCTTGTATCTTCCTCCAGAGATCATCGGGCCCAGTTTCAGTAGGCCGTCCAAAGGCCTGCTTACTTGATTCAGTTAAATGCTCTGGAGTATAAATCCTGCCGGTTCTGGTCATACCATGTGCTGCAATTGCTTCTCCAGACCTAGTTTTCCCCTTCCTTCTCGCTTCGGCGGTGTAATCCCAAGGAATGGCCTGTGTATGGAACGGCGTTATGGCTGACATTGCTACAGGAATGGGCACCCTTGTTTTGGGAGGTACCACAGCAACTTCAAATGGTACAGGTGCCTTTGGAGACCCAAACTCAACCTCAATTGGCTCTGTGGTCTTTGTGGATGACGGTGTTTCAAGCTCGAGAGGTACGGACATGTTTACTTCAGCATCCCCGGAGGGCTGGATCTGGACTACAATTGGATTTTGTGTGACTGTTGGTTTCTTGGGCTCGTCACCTTCGGCAATCAATCCAATCGACCCTTTGGAATCCCAATCATCTTCTACCTCGATCATGTGTACACCTCCCCCCTTATGGTCAGGCAGGGGACTGTTGCGAACATTAGGAGCAGGCTCCTTTGCCACGATGATCTTGTTGTCAATTAAAGCTTGGATTTTATCCTTCAGAGATCGGCACTCATCAATGGTATGCCCTTTCATGCCGGAATGGTATGCACAGGTATTGTTCGGGTTGACCCATTGGGAAGGATTTTCTGGAGTTATGGCAGGGATAGGGGTGACGTAACCAGCAGCTTTGAGCCTTTCATATAGCTGGTCGATTGGTTCGGCGATGGCGGTGTATTGCTTGGGAGGTCTACGGTCGAAGTTAGGGCGTGGTCTAGGGAAGTTTTGGCGGGTGGGAGGTGATTGATAGTGAGAGGGCTGAGCATTATAGGCTTGGTAGACGGGTGCGGGTTGGGAATATCTTGGTGAGGTAGGTTGATATGTGGGGGGTGGAGATGATTGGTAAGTAGGTGGTGGAACTTGGTAAGAGGGCGGGGGTTCTTGGTAATTAGGGATGGGTTGATATGTGAGAGGAGGTACTAGGTAAGCTTGGTATCTTACTGGGGATTTCGTTCTCTGTGCAACCATCATGGCATTCACATCCTTTTTCTTGGACGTGCCACCCGACTGTAGAGCCTTGTTGGTAGCCTGCAATGCCTCAAAATTAGTGACCATACCACTTTTAATGCCTTCCTCGATCCTTTCCCCTAGTTTGATATGTCGGAAAATTTTCGGCCTTCGATCAACATCAGCCTCTCATAATACTGTGACTCCTGAGCTCGGACGAAAAACCTGTTCATCTGTTCTTCTTCTAAGGCCGGCCTGACCTTAGCATCCTCTGATCTCCAACGAGTAGCATACTCGCGGAATGTCTCTGTAGGTTTCTTCTTCAAATTCTGGATGTAGAATACATCTGGCGCATTCTCCGTATTGAATCTGAACCTGTCCATGAAATCGGACTCCATTCCTACCCAGCTTGTCCACTTCTTGGGGTTTTGGCTAATGTACCAAGATAGAGTATCGCCTTTCAAACTTCTCATGAAGAGCTTCATGCGAATCTTTTCATCTCTTCTGACACCGACCAGCTTATCACAGTATGTCCTCAAATGGACTCTGGGATCCCCTGAGCCATCAAACATCTCGAACTTGGGAGGTTTGTACCCCTCGGGAAGTTTGACGTCTGGCTGAATGCAAAGGTCCTCATAATTCAGCCCCTCAATGCCTTTGTTTCCTTCAACACCCTGGACTCGGCTAGTCAGTTTCTTGAGTTCTGCGGCCAGGTTCTTGATGAGAGAGTCTTTGTCAGAAGACTCCGGTGTGCTTGAAATAGGTTGAGTATATTGTGGCATGGTTTCCACGTAGATGGGGGTGTGGTGGGGATGATCATTTAGTGGTTCGGGAATGAGGAGCGGGTTGTTGTTTGAAGTGTGACATGTGTTGCAATTGTGATGGAGAGCGGGTTGTTTCTGTGGTTTCAGGATGTTCTGTGGAGGTATAGGATTTTGAGCATTGGGGAAGTTGACGTCTGGGGTAGTGAGGGAAAATGACAAGTTTGCCAAGTTCTGAACTTGGTCCAGTTCTTCCTGAAATTTCAATAACTTCTGTTCGAGCTGAGTGGCACTTTCCTTGGAAACCTGAATACCCTGAGTAACCTCTACCCGTTCACCCGAGTTCTCCTTTCTGATGTTGCTCAAGTCTTCCATTTTTGCTTTGTTCTTGTTTCTGATAAGACTCGGAGGAGGAGGAGGAGGTGGAGGGCCCTTGGATCTTGTGGAGTAGGATGATGATTCCAGAGTGCACGAACTAACCTTTTGGGGAGGGGAATAAAACAAAAAGTAAAAACAAAAAGGTAACAAGTTAGTAAGGATTATGAGGAAAAAAAATGTTGCAATATTTAAACACGTAGTGCGAGAATATAAATCGTGTCCTAATTTGGGTGCCTCGTTGCGCCCGAGGTAGGCCTAGCGACAAGTTGATTTGGAGAACTTATAATGCTAAATGCCTCATTTTATTGATAAAAATAAGACGAATCCCAAAACGACACTAAAGTTGCAGAAAGTAAAATGTCACTAATGGCCATTGGCCTTATTACATTTAAAAGTAAAAGAGAAGACTCCTAACTACTTGGTCCCAGAAGGACCTTCTTCAGATTGGATGTTCTCGTTGATCAGATCCTCCAGCTCGCGCAGATTTTCCAGTAAAAATGCCTTCGCCAGGCGTTCTCCTTCGCCTTCCTCAACATTTTGACAGTCAGTAACTCTTTTCCTCACTTTCCCTTCCAACTCCAGCAGACTGTATTCCAGATATTCTAGCTTCTCACTAGCCCTGGTGACTCTCTCTTTCCATTCGTTGATTTGGTTACTTGATGGGAGGTTCCTCCACCAGGTCAGCAAAAGTGAGGGTATGTTGACCATACCGAAGTCGGGGACTTTGTCATTCATTTCCTGCAAAACAAAAGGGTTAGACCCTTACCCCGCCGGACTCGACTATTTAAACCAATAATTAGCATAATGGCATTTAGTTCTCCAAATAAATACACAGAATATGGCGGCGGCCGTTTGGGTTCCAAGGAAACCCAGTGGACTTTGGACAAGGCTATCTTAAAGAGTCATTATGTGGACAACATAACTGACTCGGCTAGGTTTGACAGTGATGCGTGCACAGTTAAACAGAATAAGGTTTCTATGGGGTATTAGACCGGTACCCTTGAGCGGACAACTCAAGAGGGAAAGGCACGAAACCGTCGACTGCACCGCTGATCGACTGGTTTTACCGCAAATACGCCTTTGCCAAATTTAGGGGGTGATAATATCGGAATGGCGCAACCACTCATTATAAGCGTTGCTATGGTATTTGCTTGGCACGAGTGGAATATGATGTGGAAGATGCAATTACAAGAATGAAGCAAGTTATCACGTATTTTCACGTTCATAAAAATAATGATTACAATAATTGCTCAAAATTACAACAGCATTGAAGGAAAGCAGTAAATGAAAGCATTAAAGAAAAAGAAACAAAAGCCAAGTCAGTTTCGAATAAAGACATTAAATGAAAGCAATAAGAAAGCAATAAAGTCACAAATAACATGAAGTAGTAAAAGCCTTAAAGGAATCCCCAGCAGAGTCGCCATGCTGTCGACGCCCCCTTTTTCTCGCGAAATCGGGTTTACGACATTCGGGAGGACAACTCTATTCCCTTTTGGGATTTGGGTTTTTAGAATTGAAGAGTCGCCACCTAATGATTAAGTGCATTAGGACACTAAGGATTTTTGAGTTGGAAAACCAGAGTTCGGGTAAGGGCTAGAAATTATCTCGAGGGGGAGGTGTTAGGCACCCCTCAAGATCCACTAGTGTGGTTCCCGGCCATGTTATATTGTGACTTCACATAATCAAGTAGGCAATTAAGGGCTCAAATAGAAAGGGTTCACATACAATATTGCAAGTAAGTTGAAATTTGAGTAAAGGTAAAGAGGGCAGGAATTTTATAAAAAAGATTTAACCAATTCTAAAAAAAAAAACGAAAGCAAGTAAAGGGAGGGGGTCCTAGGTTTATGATTAATATGGATCACGTCAATGCAATACCCAGTAATCACTCCTCTAAAGAGGGGCTACATGAGGTATTATCGCACCGATCATCATATCCATATCTACCCTTCCCACCCCGTTAAGGTATTAAAGCGCGGATTGGTCTCGGTTACTATTGCATGCTATTACCCGTCCCATTCCTATGAGTCCCGGAGGCACTTAGGACTACTAGTCCTAAAGGGTGGGACATTAGGCTGATTGGCTTCAAAGGATAAAAATCTAAGGCGACATACAAAAACACATACTGCACGTTGGGGGGGAGCAATGTAAACATATAAAGGCTCATGTATACCTCCTCAAACAAACACATAGATAGCATGACTTAAACACAATTAAGGTCTCAAAGATAGGAACTTTTACAGGAGTTAAAACATGGTTTTAAGAAAAAGAAGTAGTAACAGTAGTTTAATGAGGCGCAGGACAAGTAAAATAGCACGATTCTGCGCAGAGGTTGGTAACCCAGTGATTTGAGGACATAAAAATCAGAAACTCAGTAAGAGTAAATGGGTGCACCATTTCAAAATCATTTCCAAATGAAGCAGAGTTTTTTTTTAGAAAAAAATAGAGTGAACTTCAGAGAATCAGAGCAAAAATGGGGACGGCAGAGTTGAAATTGAAGAAGTTGGTTGGTCTTAAGCTAATAAAAACACGATCAGTTCTTATTAGGCCTAAAGTTTGCCTAGGTGTTGTTATACATTGTCTGATTATCTTAAGGGACAGACATGCATATTTGATTCTGATTTATAAAGGTACGCTTGACAAGGTATTTGCAGAAAACGTTTCAAACCACTTAGCCATATTTTAACAAATTTATTAGACAAACATGAATTAACTACGGCAACTCGAACAAGTGAGAAGTCCTAAGGGCAGGATATCTAATGCACATAGAAGTACCTAAAACATGGTTTCTAACATGCCAATGCAGTAATGACAAATTATTTGGCTTGTTGTTAATTATTTGCTGGTTATTAACTGATCGTGGTTAAAAGATGAGCGTAATGACAGGCTGAAAGTAAAGAATCTAAAGCAGGATCTCTAATGAATGAGATGCATGACCTATACAGGTTATCTATTACGCAGATAAGTAAATAAAATCCTATAAGCATGCTTTCTACCCATTATTTATACTAAGCATACATAACCCTCCCCATATTCACTATTCACCCCCAATCGTTCGTTTACAAATTATTATAAACCAGTAATATCTGGATTACAGCAATAAAGAACAAAAATAAGAAGTTATTCTATAGGGAGCCTTCAATCAGGCCCAGTCTTCCAACCTCAACCCCTTCGAGTTTACAGCATTTGCCATGGTCTAGGTGCGGCAAAGCTTCCTAGGGCCCCATTGGGTCCCTGGCCAATACCAGCACCTAGACACTTAAAAGAACGCAAGACAAGTGCATTGTGGAATACCAGCCTTGTGTGTCAAAGTTCAATGAGTACTCAGAGGTACTCAAAGCAATGCTCACACGAAAGGGGCAGAACCTATTCTCTAAGGATAGTGTGAAGTGCACGAAGAAGTATTTTTTTTAAAAAGAGTTTCAAAAATAAGGGATATGTTTAAAAAGAAAACAACAGAAACAATGGTTTAACAGTAGTTTAATAGCATAGGATTGCATACAAGGATCATGGGGAAACGGAGCAAATAGATCACACAATGTTAAAGATTTTAAGGACTACACAGAATCAGAAGATTCAGGGGACCAAGAATTGGTCAGGCTTAAACATGATTCTTAGAAGACAACAGGGAAACAATCATGACATTTAAGATAAACATCAATTAGAAACATGTAAACCAAGAAAGACATGCAGAGTGCCAAAGATCAAGGGAACTAGGAAGTGGTAAATTTAGGCATGCTAATGTACAGCAATAGGATTCGCAGAAGTTAGGGATTGGCAATGTCATGTTACAGACTTAGCATGTAGATCAGAAGTCATGGTGAAGTATTAAAGCAAAGCATCAATTACACATTGGACAGGAGAAGCATAAGTAGAAGAAAATCAGAAAGATAATGAGCTGAAACAAAAGTAAACACATTGGTTGGAGGCTTAAGGATTAATTAGGACGTACCAGTGAAAGGGCAAGACCAGGATGCAAAGACAAAGTAGTAACACTATATTAGCCTTGGGTTTTAGCCGACTAATAATAAGCAAGAGCAGAGAACAGCAAAAGCAAGAGAAAGAGCACAAGAGAATGCAGAATTGAGAGTATTCTGTGGTGTGTGTGTTCAGAAGACTGTCGTGTGTTTTCTTTGAAAGACTTAGGGTATTTATAATTGAAAGTAGGTGGTAAAAAAATAAGGTAAAAATCACAGAAATATGTTAATTTAAGAACTCGGAATCAATTAATAAAAAAAATCAGGGAAGTACTCCCATTAATTAAGGGAATCAAAATCAAACGAAAAGATTCAGCACCATATAAGGCAAGTAGAAAAATCAATGTAGGATTAAATAAGGAAGGAGTCAAGGTCCAGTAGTGCATATAGTAGCCAATTAAGACCAAATTCAGAAAAATTCCAATTAAGGAAAGGCTAGGTAGAATAGAGTACTATAGCAAATAAGGTAACAAAAATCAATTAATTTAAACAGGCGAGTAGAATGCTAGGGTTTTGAAAGAAAAAAAAAAATACCAACCAATCAAGGAAAATCAGAATCAATCATGCGAAGTCATGATTCTGTATTCTTAACATATAAATAGAGGTGAATGAACAAGAGTAGCAAACAAAATTAGCCATATAGACAGAGGGGAACAAGAGATGAACCAACACAACCACTCAGAGATAGTGAAAACAGGTTAAGATTCAGCAGGACATATTCGAAGCATGGTGACCACGAAACATTTAACAAGAATCAAGTAAATGGCTAGCAGCAGACCAAAGCAAGGAAAGTCAGGCTAATACACACAATCAACACGAAGAAACATACTAATACATAGGGATAAGGCAAGAAAATTAGGCTAACACACATAATCGAAGCAAAGAAACGTGCCAACACATAGAATCAGAGTAAGGAAAATCATGCTAACGCACATAATCAAACGAAAGAAACATTTTTTAGAAATTAGGTGTTTTAGCAGAGTCAAGCTAAAAAAAATAGTAAGAGCATAAAAATCAGGTCAAAATAAACAAAGAAAAGTTTTTAATCACACAGGAAATCGGTCGAAAACATGCGTAAAAGAAATCCAAGAAAACCCTAGTTTTTCAAGAGAGTAAAAAATGGTTCAAAGTAGAGAATCTTTCAGAAGAAGCTTGAGAATAAGCAGAACATAAAGGAAAACATGAAAATAGCATGAAAATTAACACTGTTTTGAGAGATTCAGGAGAGAGTTAGGGTTTCAAAAAAAAAGGGAAACCCTAATAGAAGTTGAGAGAACCTGTTGACACTTCACAGATCGTGACATATAGGGTGTGATTTCGCCTGAAATCACGCCGGAGAACTCATAAGTAGCAGAACCAGGAGCCCTAGGTCTAAATCACCATGGTCCATAAACCTCGAAGGTCCTAGAGATGTTGAACAGGACGATGAGAGGCCCATCGGAGCCTTGGGGTTGAAGGGAGGTGGCCGGAGATGGCCAGAAACAAACCAGGCGGAGCTTTTAGGGACTGATTCGCATGGTGGAGGCTTCTGGGGTCTCAAAAATAGAGGGAATCGGTGAGTTGGGGTTTCATGGCGGCTGATGGTCGAAAGGGGCGAGATTGGAGGTAGCCGGAGAGACGGTGGAGATCATCGGAGAAGAAAGAACCAGAAGGTTCTAGAGAGAAGGGAGAGGAAGAGACGAGATAGAAAGAGAGACCGTCTCGTAGAAATGAGGGGTCTGGGGGGGGGGGTAATTTAGATTTAATTTAAGGTAAATGAATCTGGGTCGTTGATCTTATTTGATCAACGGCTCAGATTAAAACGGGGTTGGATCGGGTTATATTAGGCATTGGGCTGGGTTAGTTTAATTGGGATATTGGGCCAATTAAAATCTGATAGGGGGTATGGCCAAATTGGCTAAAATTGAAATAATAAAGGGCTGTTTATTAAATATCCAATTTTCCCCTTTTTTATTATTTTATAAAATAGTAAAATGATTTTAAAACAAATTAAAGGTACTGGACTAGTTAATAGCGTATGATTATTAATTTAAAAATGCTAAAAGATGATTTTGTAATTGTAAAATGTTGTTAATTGTAAAATAGGCTATAATTGCAATTATATGCAATTTAGCTTAAAAAATACCAACAGATGTGTAAAAATATGCAAAAAATTACCTTAATTATATCTTGGTGTAAATATGATAATAAAAATAAATTATTCGCCAAAAATGCCAGTTTGGGAATAATTATTGAATTTTGTACTATTAAAATAGACAATAAATTGATTTTAAAATCTTTAAAAAATAAAGGAAAAATACCAAAACTCTTGGGCATGCTTATATATGCATGTACATGCTATTTTGAGAATATTTTGAGTATAAAAATATGTAGGAAAAATTTGGGTATCAACAAGTGTCGCAACAGTTGAGGCTGTGTGCCACACTGGGATTAGAGTTTAATCCTTAGGTTTACAAGAGTTTTGTAAATGCTGTTTTGGCTCTGTGATTTTAGGGAAGTTTGGGAAAATCCTACTGAGTAATAGGTCGTGGTTTTTTCACCTTTTGAGCCAGGTATTTTCCACGTCAAAATCTCTGTGTTCTTTATTTTATGCACTCTTAATTCCGCAAACAGTAGTAGTAAGTACACCTAGAAGAACCAGGTTCTTCTAGAGCGAAAATTGGGTACCACACAAATCACCCCCCCCCCCCTCTTGTGTGGTATTGACGTTTAGAACATCAGTTTCAATGTTATTTATAGCTGAATCATGCACTGCCAACTTTTCCTGCATTTTACCATTTGTCCCAATGAGTTGCTGAAGCATTCCCCTGATCTCCACCATGTTGTTATCTTGTTGCTGAGGAGGTGGCTGATATGTCAATTGTTGCTGATTATGCTGTGGATAGCCCTGTTATCTCAGATATGGTACTGGCACCATTTGGCCTTGAGGTTGCATACCCCTAGGCTGTGGCATGTTTGGTCTATATTGCTGATTTTGTGCGGTCTCCACTGCTGTCCTCCTTGTCTCTGACCCTCAAAGTTGTTGACATAATTCATATCTTCTTTTGCCCCTTGATTCTCACCTTCTCCACTCCATGAACACACATAAGACTGATTAACACAGGGTGTACACAGTCCTCCATTTGTTGTGTCAACGATATGCACCTGTTTTGTACCCATCTCATCAATCTTCTTTGTCAATATACTCATCTGAATCATGAGTGTGGCCATATTCTCTGCATGCGAATTATTTGGGTCAAGAGGAACTGAATGCACTATGGGTGCCAGTGTTGTACCTCTAGTCATCCACCCCGAATTCTGGGACATCTTGTCAAGAAGGACTTTGCACTCGGTGAACATCTTACTCAAAAATGCACCTCCAGCTGAAGCATCCACATTGGCTTTTAGATTGTCAGCTAACCCCATGTAGAACCTCTGACCGAGCATCTGGTCTGGAATGCCATGGTGAGGACACTTCACTAGCATCCCTTTAAATCTTTCCCAAGTTTCCTACAAGGTTTCAGTCGGCTGCTGCTTGTACTGCAATATTTCATCAATCTGCCTTGCAGTCTTGTTGGGTGGGTAGAACTTATTCATGAATTGCTTGACTAATTCCTCCCAAGTGACAATGGAATTGATAGGGAGTGAATTCAGCCAAGTCTGAGCTTCCCCGGTCACAAAGAATGGGAACAGTAACAGCTTAATAGCTTCCGGGGTCACATTCGACTGCATTTGGGTCACACAAATCGACAGAAAATTTTTCAAGTGTTGCTGAGGGTCTTCAATGTGTGACCCGGAGAACAATCCTTTATTCTGCAGAAGATGCAGCATGTTATTGGTTATCTGGAAAGTCTCCGCTTGAATTGCGGGAACAGCTATGGTAGTACCCAGGTTGTCAGCTGTGGGTTGTGCCCAATCATAAAGTGCAGCTTCTGGCACAAGAGGTGCCACTACTCTGACGTTTAGGACAGTTGGCGGATCCCCGACGTTTCCGTTGACGTTTTCTGCGTCACCCATGTCAAATTCGAGCTGGTGTGGTTGTTGTGATCGTTGGATCCTCTTGTAGGCACTGTTCAATGCCCTAAATGTTTTCTCGGGGTCTGAGAGTCCTTCAAGCAGTTCTCCATTCCTCGAAGAATTTCTAGGCATACACCTGAATTCCACAAGCGTTCAAACGTGAGAATTTCAATAAAAAGATTGTTTAACACCTTCGAAAATTGATTTCAACTAATAATTCTAACATTACTTCTAAATTGTAATAAATAACACCGTTAGTTCCCCGGCAACGGCGTCAAAATTTGATCACGCCCAACTATGCCTTCTAAAAGACAAAGCGGTCGTTGCAAATATAATCCAGTTTTAAGTTTGGAGTCGAATCCTCAGGGAACTAACCTATCTATTACAACTCTTGGCAATGTTATTAACAACTCAACCAATTTCTATATGCAAGATTTTGATCAATAAAGATTGGGTTTTTGTCACGACCCAAACCCCACTCCGGTCGTGATGGCGCCTCTCGTGAAGACAAGGCCAGCCAGACCATTTCAGATCACCACTTTTAAGCAGTTAAACAGTTCAAATATGATTTAGTGATATTAAAATTAACGAAATTACAACCCAAAACAGCCCTAACCGGTGTGTCACAAGTCACGAGCAACTACTAGAATACAACTACCACTACAAGTCTGAAATATACAAATAGGACTGATAAAACAAAGGAAGAACATGCGGTGTTGTGAACGCTGGCAGTCACCTCGCTAATCTCCATTAACTTAGCCTCTGATCAGCTCAAAACCCGCTACCGGGTGAACAAATACCTGCATCTGCACACGAGGTGCATGGAGTAAAGTGAGTACTCCAACTCAGTGAGTAACAAAAGTAAATAATAACTGAGCAGTAAGGAATCACGTAAAGCAAACCATCATGCTGTATAGAAGCAGGGTACAATCCTTTGAAAAAACAGCAAGGGTGTGAAATCTTTGGAAATATCTTGGCTCAATTTAAAGCTCTTTTGAAAATGATCTTTTCAACAGTTACGAAAACGGTTTCAAAACAGTTAGTGCTGATAAGAACAGAAAAATCCGCCCCTCGGGCACAAATACCACATTATAATAGGTAAAAGGCATAAATATACAAGATGCGCACATAAAAGTTCGCCCCTCGGGCAATATCTTTCAAAATAGTACCAGCCCCTCGGGTCACTCTCAGAAACACTCTCAGCCCCTCGGGCTCTCTCTCTCTCACATCACTCTCAGAACAGTATCATATAATAACCGCTGCGGGATGCAGCCCGATCCACATATCGCTGCGGCGTGCAGCCCGATCCATATCTTGTTGCGGCGTGCAACCCGATCCAAATGGTACCCGCGCTCACTATGGGGTGCAGACTCCGGAGGGCTCCTACAGCCCAAGCCACTATATCGCTGCGGCGTGGCAGCCCGATCCAATATATATATATGTGCGGCGTGAAGCCCGATACATATAAGTATCGTTGCGGCGTGCAGCCCGATCCATAATATAAAACCCTCCATCCAGGCCCTCGCGCTCATGTCACTCAGTGTATCCTCACAATCTGGCCCTCGGCCACACTCAGTCGCAGAATATACATCACAAGCCCTCGGGCATTAGTAAAACAGTAGTTCCTCAGCCCAAATTATCATTTAAAATATCATTTAAGACTCAAATTTGAGTAAAAGTGGCAGAGTTGTAAAATAGTGGAGAAACAGTATGACTGAGTTCAAGTAATTAGTTCCAAAACAGTGAGGAAAACAGTGATAATAATCCCCGAAGGATTCAATAGTTGGCACGAAGCCCAAATATGGGCAATCTCGCCCAATCACGATGAATAACAAGTAAATTTCAGTCAAATACGCAGTAAATTCATCAATCGGGACGGACCAAGTCACAATCCCCAACGGTGCTCTACCCCACGCCCACTATCCGGCGTGCAAGTCACCTCAATATAGCACTACGATGTGCAATCCGGGGTTTCAAACCCTCAGGATATCATTTACAATCATTACTCACCTCGAACCGGTGAAATCTCTAGCTCGCGACGCCTTTGCCCCTCAAATCGGCCTTCACGCGCGTCGAATCTATCCAAAATCAGAGCGAATACATCACAATAGGCTAAGGGAACATAACCCAATCGAAAAGACTCGAAAAATATCGAAATTCACGAAATTGGCAAAACCCGAGCCCCGGCCCACATCTCGAAAAATCAGAAAATTAACATTAACGGATTCCTTATCTCGCCACGAGTCTATACATATCAAAATTACCAAAATCGGAGTCCATTTGACCCCTCAAATTCCACTTTGAAATACCAAATTCCCAAGCCCTAGCTTTACCCTCTATTGATGAATTTCCACAAATTTCAATGTAAGTTCTACCATTAATTCATGTATTAAGGTCAAGGAACTCACCTCCAATCACACCTAGTCGAAATCCCCTTCAATTTCTGCCCAAGAGCTCTCAAGGTCGATCAAAAATGGAGGAAATGAACTTAAGCTCGCGGAACAAAATGAGCTTTAAAAACCCTTCTGAGAACAGTGATTTTCGCATCTGCGGTACCATTTCCGCACTTGCAGCTACCGCTTCTGCGGTTATAATCCGCTTCTGCGGATCTTCATTAAACCAACGACCGCTTCTGCGGTCACCTATCCGCATATGCGGACCCCGCTTCTGCGGATACCTGTCCGCTTCTGCGGAAGCACCAAGGCCTCACCTTTTCGCACCTGCGACTATTCTACCGCATCTGCGGATTCTTCCATCCCAGCCAATGACCGCACCTGCAATCTTTCTTCCGCTCCTGCGCGACCGCATCTGCGTTTCCTTTTCCGCAGATGCGGAAATACCAGATACTAGATATACAGCAATCTTACCAAGTCCAAAATCATCCCGATGGCCATCCGAAATCACCCCGAGGCCCCCGGGACCTCAACCAAAAGTGCCAACCCATCCTAACACATCATTCAAACTTGCTCCAACCATCAAAACACCATAAACAACACCAATACCATCAAATTACATCGAATTCAAGCCTAAGTTTCCCAAATACTTCCGAAACACGCATTTGATCAAAAACCCAACCAAACGACGTCCGAATGACCTGAAATTTTATGCGCACATCCCAAATCACATTAAGAAACTACAGCAACTCTCGGTATTCCATTCCGACCCTCGGATCAAGATCTCACCTATCAACCGGAAATCGCCAAAATACTAACTTTGCCAATTCAAGCCTAATTCTACACCGGACCTCCAAAACCAATTCTGATCACGCTCCTAAGTCATAAATCACCCAACGAAACTAACCAAATCATAAAAATACCGATCCGAGCTCATATACAAATAAGTCAACTCTTGGTCAAACCTTTCAAATTCAAAGCTTTCAACTGAAACTGTTCTTTCAAATTCATTCCCAATTTTCCTGAAACCAAAACCAATGATCTACATTAGTCATAATGCATAACACGGGGCAAGTCATGCCCGAGAACTAGCGATCAAAGTGCAAAAGCTCAGAACGACCTGTCGGGTTGTTACATCCTCCCCCACTTGAACACACGTTCGTCCTCGAACGTACCCAGAGTTGTCCTAGAAGCCAACCAATAGCTGAATGATCTTACCTAGCATATACCCGGGGGTGATCCCACGTCACCCTATCTCGCATAGGTCCGATAACACAACATAGCTGAAATTTCGTAATCCATCTAGTCCATAAACCATAGAACCACATTGCACTTTCCAAAATCATACACAAGATCAGAACCTCACATCCATACTCAGAATAAGCCCGAACCAGCTGTAATAACCCATACCTGCAACCTCAGGTGCAATCATATGATATACTACATAACCCAAACACTCGAAACGATAACTTCTATTCACCGTAGTTGCCCACAACACCCGAATACCGGTAGGAAACCTACTATGAGCTAAAGTCTCATTCCAACACTTATGTGTACTGCTAATGATAAATGAAACACGCAATAACCCATAACCATCTCTCAGGTCAGTCATCCATAAGGTTACTTCTCCTCTGGCTAATGCCACAGCAGATTTCCGAGCCGAACCTCGATATTATCTTTCCAACAGGCTGAAATCAAATCCGTTCATATTCATTAACGACCCCAACGATCACCTCGAATCCAACACACCACTCTGGTGACATGACACGTCAAAGCAGGCCTAAGCCACAACTCGCATAATTCGCGCACCGATAAGAAACGGTCTGCACATACTCAAATCATGAAATTGACCCAAACGAAAGAGTTGTACCTCAAGCTCACCGATACTATCACAACACAGAGCTGAGATTCTGTCTCACACCATAGAAATAGAACACATGAATCTACCCCGAAAGGTCATATCTCCACATAGCTTCGCTGCAATGCGCGATCCTATCCAACACTGCTACACCTGGAACACCTCAGGTCACTATGCTCGAAATCCACAACCATGCCCAATTGATGTCTGGAACCAAAGCAAGTCATCACACCCACGATGAAACAAGTAACATGCACCATGCAAACCCGGTAGAACATAACCGATACGCCGTTCACTGAGCATCGCTCAATTACTCTTCCCGCTCGAATTCCACTAAGAGATCCCAATTGAACCGCACTATATGTGCCCACAACCAACAAATCCTAGCATCTCGCAACACAGAAAGGTAACTCATAGACCTCCCAGTTCACTGATAAGCTCAACAACAATCGAATCCACATCTCCCTCAACCATACAATTCGGAGCCAACCAAGCCGACTCAAGCTAGGACACGCATCCACATTGGTCTACCAACGAACTCCTTATTAAGGGATCCTGAAGCTATTCTCACAACTCTTTAACTCTGCCGGTGCCCTACCATACGGTTCCCGGCACCAAATCAATACCGAAATCAACAACCTCGCCCGGCGACATGCCCGGCCACAAGGAATACATCCGAAACTAACATGCTACATCGTAGCCTGAATATGAGAACTTCTGTCTCCACATACACCCAGCACATGAATCATCATATCCAATCCAAATTTCGCCGTCCGAACCCATGGCACACCTTTAATACCCTATCCTCCCACGATAGATAGTCTGAAATTTCCCTGTGCCCCCAAACAAACCTGAATATCACCAGTCGATCTAAAGAAGGTGCAGCAATACTACCGAAGTGCTATCAACTTGATCACATTACTCTTTTGCTGAAACCTATAATCTCGTCAAATCACTTCCAAATAACATCACCATTTCATTAATCATCTGAGGCTACCCGTTGCCTAAGAGTGTTATGAACTTCCTTTCAGAACTGAACTGAAACCTCATACACACAAATCTCAATCCTTCACAACATACCGCATATACCACACTATCCAATGATGACAGGAGAACTTTTATCTTCCTTCCGAGCCACAGACATCTACGCACTCAACTAGTCAAGAACTTCCATTGATCCCACCTAGAAGAAAAAAAATCATTACACATCCCATACCTATCATATTCGTAGAAAATGCACCTCTCCAGCCACAGTAGAAATCAACAAGAACTCTCCCAATTCCGTTTGCACAAATTAACTGCCAGAACTGGATCCTTCTAACTAGACCAAGTTAATCAAACCATCAAAACTCTAGAACATTGTTGCAAAATACCTGTAAGAACTCATTACCTCGAACACATACAAAGACTTGATCATATCCTTACCATACCGATTCGGTCTACTATCAAACCACTCCACCTACCTGAATTTCCTTCTGATTCATTTTCAACTTGATGCTTCCTCTTGCTGTAGTACCACAATCTCTCAATCCCAGGCTCACTACACGAGACCCAAGCACAAGACCACACTGTCTAGGACCCATAAGCCGCTGAATACTCTCTCAAATATTACCAGAAACATCACGCTCCCGAATACTTTAATCTGAAGAACCTCTTGCGAATCCGAATCCGTTACCTTTACCTTCCCGATACTGATACATAGCACTCCATAATTAACACAGAAATACCACAAATCTGAACCTCTTCCAATGAAAACACAGTTTCTAACCACGCATGCCACTTCAAATACCCGATTGTGTCATGCAGAATCTTGAACACATTGGAACCATTCTCGAAAGTCATTCACTCTTACTCAAACTGCAAATTACCTGACCTAACGAACCGAACCACCCGTGCCTCATTGGCACTCCGATACCGCAAAAATGAAATCCTCATCCTAATACACCGAAGCAACTTACTGCTCTATGCACTGAGCATTCTTTACCAACAACAACTTAAGACATCCTGTGATTTCCTTACCCTATGAAGCATAATATAACCTTCATCAACATCCTCGGTCTCAATTCCCACAAGTCATAACTGATTCACCCGCACACCTCAAACTGGAACCAGCATAGAACCTAACCGTGCAATCAACTACTCACAGCGGACTCCCCCACTTGGCTCGAAGCCATAGATCAAAATACCCTCAATAACTCATAACACTTTTACTCTATTGATGCCACGTTAACATAGTGAGATTAAACTCAAATCATTTATAAGTTGTGAAAACACAGATCACCTCGTACTGTAACTCTTCTGCAATTCTCGCATTCATTCCCACAACAGTTAAGCCCAATCTCTTAAGCGACCCGAAATTCCAAATTTCAACACGTACTTTTCACTTGCACATGATATCTTCCAATATACACATAAGGATCACACCACTTCAGGACACTTCGCAGGAGATAACCCACCTGCTTCGCTTCAATATAGCATTTCTGTATACCTTCCACCGTCATACACATTACACAGCCACTTAGTCTTCCTTAGTCTGAACTCGTACCGCAATATGAAATTTACTTCACTCCCATCTAGGAGACATGAAAAGATTCTTCACGCGCCCGTCACTCGGGGCCACACATCCAATCACAATGGAAAAATCAACACCTAATAGTTTATCTATCATCCAGCAGACCTTCCTCGTCACTTCCAGGTCACATAGATACATCTCGCAGTACAAATACACTCTTTACATAGTTACCCAGTCGTCACTTCAACTAATAGGGACACTGCCGAACATATAAGTTCAAAACACTTACTCACACAATCAGCACCTCAGTGCTAAAGCCGTAGGCAAAGATCCGGCCTCAAGTCCTCCAGACTGGCCTAACATCAAAATCACAGAGATCACATCTCACCCCCTGATCGGGGAATCACAAGCCATCAAGGCACATCTGATACTGAGCGCTCATGCGCGCATACAAACGCGTGGAAGGAATTTCAAGAGTTACTTTTCAAGCTGAATCAAGGACGCACGATAAGAATTCAAGAATGTGAAGTTTTCTTAGTGGGTTCCGCAGCCTCTCGAGGATAAATACAGACGTCTCTGTACCGATCCGCGAAACTCTACTAAACCTGCTCATGACTCGTGAGACCTAGTAACCTAGGCTCTGATACCAACTTGTCACGATCCAAACTCCGCTCCGGTCGTGATGGCGCCTCTCGTGAAGACAAGGCCAGCCAGACCATTTCAGATCACCACTTTTAAGCAGTTAAACAGTTCAAACAAATATGATTTAGTGATATTAATTAACGAAATTACAACCCAACACAGCCCTAACCGGGGTATCACAAGTCATGAGCAACTACTAGAATATAACTACCACTACAAGTCTGAAATATAATAGGACTGATAAAACAAAGGAAGAACATGCGGTGCTGCGAACGCTGGCAGTCACCTCGCTAATCTCCATTAACTTAGCCTCTGATCAGCTCAAAACCCGCTACCGGGTGAACAAATACCTGCATCTGCACACGAGGTGCAGGGAGTAAAGTGATTACTCCAACTCAGTGAGTAACAAAAGTAAATAATAACTGAGCAGTAAGGAATCATGTAAAGCAAACCATCATGCTGTATAGAAGCAGGGTACAATCCTTTGAGAAAACAGTAAGGCTGTGAAATCTTTTGAAATATCTTGGCTCAGTTTAAAGCTCTTTTGAAAATGATCTTTTCAACAGTTACGAAAACGGTTTCAAAACAGTTAGTGCTGATAAGCACAGAAAAAACGCCCCTCGGGCACAAATACCACAGTATAACAGGTAAAAAGGCAAATTAATATGCAAGATGCGCACATAAAAGTTCGCCCCTCGGGCAATATCTCAAAACAGTACCAGCCCCTCGGGCTCACTCTCAGAAACACTCTCAGCCCTTCGGGCTCTCTCTCTCAGATCACTCTCAGAACAGTATCATATAATAACCGCTACGGTGTGCAGCCCGATCCACATATCGTTGCGACGTGCAGCCCGATCCATATCTCGCTGCGGCGTGCAGCCCGATACATATGGGTACCCGCGCTCACTGTGGGGGTGCAGACTCCGGAGGGGCTCCTACAGCCCAAGTGTTATATCGCTGCGCCGTGCATCCCGATCCAATATATATATTGTTGCGGCGTACAGCCCGATCCATATAAGTATCGCTGCGGCGTGCAGCCCGATCCATAATATAAAACCCTCACATCCAGGCCCTCGGCCTCATATCACTCAGTGTATCCTCACATCTGGCCCTCGGCCACACTCAGTCAGAATATCATCACAAGCCCCTGGGCATTGTAAAACAGTAGTCTCAGCCCAAATTATCAATTAAAATATCATTTAAGACTCAAATCTGAGTAAAAGTGGCAGAGTTGTAAAATATTGGAGGAACAATATGACTGAGTTCAAGTAATAAGTCAAAACAGTNGTAAAGTACAATCATTATACCTGCAAAAAAACTATTGTACACATAGGTCCTATAGGTTATTAGTTAAGCAAGTAATGCCAAGTAATTTTCTTAAATCACAAAATCTATCTTTTAATAGTGGCTTAGTAAAAATATCTGCTAACTGATCAGTAGTTCCAACAAAAGATATTTCTATGTCTCCCTTAAGAACATGATCTCTAATAAAGTGATGCTTGATGTCTATATGCTTTGCTCTAGAATGATGCACAGGATTTTTTGAAAGACAAATAGCACTAGAATTATCACAAAAAAAATTGTATAGGTTTAAAAGAAAGTTCATAGTCACCCAGTTGATGAGACATCCACAGTAGTTGTGCACAACATTATCCAATAGCAATGTATTCAGCTTCAGTGGTAGATAATGCAACTGATGCTTGTTTTTTACTGTTCCAGGATACCAATGCCTTTCCAAGCAATTGACACGTACCACTAGTGCTTTTTCTATCTTCCTTGTCACCTGCAAGGTCAGCATCGGAAAAACCTTCTAGTTTAAAAGAGTTAGAGTGAGGATACCATAGTCCATGAGATACAATCCCAATGAGATATCGAATGATTCTCTTTACTGCAGTCGGATGAGATTCTTTAGGAGCTGACTAGAACCTGGCACATTTACACACACTAAACATAATATCCGATCGACTTGCTGTCAGACACAGTAATGATCCGATCATTCCACGATATTTAGTTTCATCAACAGGGATTCCCTGTTCATCTTTGTATAGATTTGTTGAAGGACTCATTGGTGTGCTCATGCCAAATTTTTGAATCAGTTCCTTTGTGTATTTGGTCTGACATATAAAGGTTCCTTCTTCAGATTGTTGAATTTGAAATCCAAGGAAGAATGTTTGCTCTCTCATCATGCTCATTTCAAATTCGCTTTGCATAAGATTTGAAAATTCCTTGCACATAAGAGGGTTAGCACTACCAAATATAATATCATCAACATAAATTTGAATAATGAGATTACCTTCTGATGATCTTTTAATAAACAAGGTAGTGTCTACTTGTCACGACCCAAACCCCGCACTGGTCGTGATGGCGCCTCTCGTGAAGACAAGGCCAGCCAACTAATCCAGCTCGTTTCTTTCAAAAATAGTTAAACATACTGAACAGCAAAAATATGACTTAATAACTTTAATTAACGAAATTTCAACCCAACACAACCCTAATCGGAGTGTCACAAGTCACGAGCAACTACTAGAATATAACTACCACTACAAGTCTGAAATATTCAAATAGGACTGATAAAACAAAGGAAGAACATGCGGTGCTGTGAACGCTGGCAGTCACCTCGCTAATCTCCATTAACTTAGCCTCTGATCAGCTCAAACCCGCTACCGGGTGAACAAATACCTGCATTTGCACACGAGGTGCAGGGAGTAAAGTGAGTACTCCAACTCAGTGAGTAACAAAAGTAAATAATAACTGAGCAGTAAGGAATCACGTAAAGCAAACCATCATGCTGTATAGAAGCAGGGTACAATCCTTTGAAAAAACAGCAAGGGTGTGAAATCTTTGGAAATATCTTGGCTCAATTTAAAGCTCTTTTGAAAATGATCTTTTCAACAGTTACGAAAACGGTTTCAAAACAGTTAGTGCTGATAAGAACAGAAAAATCCGCCCCTCGGGCACAAATACCACATTATAATAGGTAAAAAGGCAAATAAATATACAAGATGCGCACATAAAAGTTCGCCCCTCGGGCAATATCTCAAAATAGTACCAGCCCCTCGGGCTCACTCTCAGAAACACTCTCAGCCCCTCGGGCTCTCTCTCTCTCACATCACTCTCAGAACAGTATCATATAATAACCGCTGCGGGATGCAGCCCGATCCACATATCGCTGCGGCGTGCAGCCCGATCCATATCTCGTTGCGGCGTGCAACCCGATCCAAATGGGTACCCGCGCTCACTATGGGGTGCAGACTGCGGAGGGGCTCCTACAGCCCAAGCACTATATCGCTGCGGCGTGCAGCCCGATCCAATATATATATATTGCTGCGGCGTGAAGCCCGATACATATAAGTATCGTTGCGGCGTGCAGCCCGATCCATAATATAAAACCCTCACATCCAGGCCCTCGGCCTCATGTCACTCAGTGTATCCTCACATCTGGCCCTCGGCCACACTCAGTCAGAATATCATCACAAGCCCCTCGGGCATTAGTAAAACAGTAGTTCTCAGCCCAAATTATCAATTAAAATATCATTTAAGACTCAAATCTGAGTAAAAGTGGCAGAGTTGTAAAATAGTGGAGAAACAATATGACTGAGTTCAAGTAATAAGTCAAAACAGTGAGGAAAACAGTGATAATAATCCCCGAAGGATTCAAATAGTTGGCACGAAGCCCAAATATGGCAATCAGCCCAAATCACGATGATAACAAGTAAATTTCAGTCAAATACGCAGTAAATTCATCAATCGGGACGGACCAAGTCACAATCCCCAACGGTGCTCTACCCCACGCCCACTATCCGACGTGCAAGTCACCTCAATATAGCACTACGATGTGCAATCCGGGGTTTCAAACCCTCAGGATATCATTTATAATCATTACTCACCTCGAACCGGTGAAATCTCTAGCTCGCGACGCCTTTGCCCCTCAAATCGGCCTTCACGCGTGTCGAATCTATCCAAAATCAGAGCGAATACATCACAATAGGCTAAGGGAACATAACCCAATCGAAAAGACTCGAAAAATATCAAAATTCACGAAATTGGCAAAACCCGAGCCCTGGGCCCACTTCTCGAAAAATCAGAAAATTAACATCAACGGATTCCTTATCTCGCCACGAGTCTATACATATCAAAATTACCAAAATCGGAGTCCATTTGACCCCTCAAATTCCACTTTGAAATACCAAATTCCCAAGCCCTAGCTTTACCCTCTTTTGATGAATTTCCACAAATTTCAATGTAAATTCTACCATTAATTCATGTATTAAGGTCAAGGAACTCACCTCCAATCACACCTAGTCGAAATCCCCTTCAATTTCTGCCCAAGAGCTCTCAAGGTCGATCAAAAATGGAGGAAATGAACTTAAGCTCGCGGAACAAAATGAGCTTTAAAAACCCTTCTGAGAACAGTGATTTTCGCATCTGCGGTACCATTTCCGCACTTGCGGCTACCGCTTCTGCGGTTATAATTCTGCTTCTACGGATCTTCATTAAACCAACGACCGCTTCTGCGGTCACCTATCCGCATATGCGGACCCCGCTTCTGCGGATACCTGTCCGCTTTTGCGGAAGCACCAAGGCCTCGCCTTTTCGCACCTGCGACTATTCTACCGCATCTGCGGATTCTTCCATCCCAGCCAATGACCGCACCTGCGATCTTTCTTCCGCTCCTGCACGACCGCATCTGCGTTTCCTTTTCCGCAGATGCGGAAATACCAGATACTAGATATACAGCAATCTTACCAAGTCTAAAATCATCCCGATGGCCATCCGAAATCACCCCGAGGCCCCCGGGACCTCAACCAAAAGTGCCAACCCATCCTAACACATCATTAAAACTTGCTCCAACCATTAAAACACCATAAACAATACCAAAACCATCAAATTACATCGAATTCAAGCCTAAGTTTCCCAAAAACTTCCGAAACACGCATTTGATCAAAAACCCAACCAAACGACGTCCAAATGACCTAAAATTTTACGCGCACATCCCAAATCACATAACGAAACTACATCAACTCTCGGTATTTCATTCCGATCCTCGGATCAAGATCTCACCTATCAACCGGAAATCGCCAAAATACTAACTTTGCCAATTCAAGCCTAATTCTACACCGGACCTCCAAAACCAATTCCGATCACGCTCCTAAGTCATAAATCACCCAACGAAACTAACCAAATTATAAAAATTCCTATCCGAGCTCATATACAAATAAGTCAACTCTTGGTCAAACCTTTCAAATTCAAAGCTTTCAACTGAAACTGTTCTTTCAAATTCATTCCCAATTTTCCTGAAACCAAAACCAACAATCTACATTAGTCATAATGCATAACACGGGGCAAGTCATGCCCGAGCTAGCGATCAAAGTGCAAAAGCTCAGAACGACCTGTCGGGTCGTTACAGTTTTTTTTTAACTACTTCAAATAATATTAAAAACAACAATAAGCTAAAGCAAAGATAATTCAATGGTAAAAAGGTCTAGGGTAGTGATTTCCCCAATTGCTAGTTTAGGTCTTGACTCTTTCGCTATAATCTCGCCGTAATACTCTACGAGGATTAAGAGCTATGGGTTATCGTAATTATCTCTCGATCAACTACAATAATTTACTAGAGCATTCTCTCGAACTACTCTAGCTGACAATATGTGCAGCTCTAAATTATCCCACCAAAGTTTCGTTATCTCTAAATCCACTTTTAAGTTTTAGTAATGAATCTCTTCAATTACCCAAAAGTGATGTTGTTCAACAGCTTTCTAACCTAATATTCTTTCTCAAGCAATATGAGGTAATTAGACACGATTAATCAAGGGCCCATTCAATTATTCTCCATACAAAACGTAGTTGAACAATCATATAATAAATCCGGCTCGATTATAACAAGTTGAGTCAAAACTTCAACCAACAATTGGTTCCATCAACCCTAGATAATTGTTTAGCTACTCATAACAAAATAAGAGAAAACTACTAAATTGTTCATAATGTAAATTTGCAAGAAATAAAAGAGATAGAAAAACTCTAATGTTTGGTTGATCTTCTCACACTTGTTCTTGCCTCCAAAGTATTCTAAAAACTAGCTTCAAAACAATCTTGGGCGAGTTTCTAAAGCTTATAAGGGTTTGGCAAAAGTTTCCCCGAAATTACACTTTAGTCCCCAGATTTTCTGGTGCGTGAACAGTGCACCGCGGTCGCGGAAGGCCGCGGTCGACCGCGGTGAGAGCTGACCATTCTGTTTTGCTCTTTTAATCCGCCGCGGTTGCACCGCGGTCCACCGTGGTCGCGGTGAAATTTTTTGCCCAGGCCATTTCCTGCTTCTTTGTGCTCGGGTACTCTCGAGTGGGCGTTTTCTTCACATTATTGCCTCCAAAATACTCCGTTGTGCTTCCTCACTTAGACTATACCCTGCGAAACAAAATTACACAATTTAGAGCATTTTGTTGGCAATTTGACTATAAAACAACAATAAAGCATGGTAATATTAAGGTGTAAACATTGTCTATATAGCCTAATATCAACACCCCACACTTAAATCATTGCTAGTCCTCGAGCAATCCACCATACTCCATCAAAGTTCCTTCCCTAAGCTTTTCCCTTAACGACTCACACCTTGAACATTTTACCAAAGTTGCACCTAGTAGTGAACAACCTTTACCTCAAGAGTCACATCTTTCGTACCATGGAACATTCGCACTTACTCAAACCACTCTATACAAGAGCCCAGACTTACCTTTCCTTTGTGAATCACATGCCCTCACATCACACAAGAGAGTAGTTCCACATATAATGAGGTTTAGAACAATTAGGAACTAAGATAGACAGAATTCGCTCACTCTCAAAAAGAACATTCACATGCCACAAAGATGCACCATAAGCTTGCCCGTAGTGTAATACTCTACTAATCGAGCCCACTCAGTCTAAGATCAATAGGACTTCACTTGGTTGTAATGTAGGCTAAGGGACGGGTAGGATATATTTAGATATAGTGACTAACCTCCCTAAGCACTTTTAATACAATTACATTAACCTTCAAGATCATACTTGTGTCAACCAAACACTCCACCACATTTATTTACAACACCCCCATCCATTAGGTGCAATTTGTACAAACTACCACTTATCAACCACTAGAATTATTTATAACCCTTTTTTTCCCGTGATGCTTCTTCTTTTATGCTTCAAAATTCAGCACCTTTATTTATTTCAATGGTTCCACTCAAAAACCAAACCACCACCCCACACTTTCGCTTTTGCATATTGTCAATACTATTCAAGTGCTTATTGGGAGGTAAAAGGGTTCAAACAGCAAGCTATTCAAACAATTGGGTAAGGTTCGCAATGTGGTTGCCAAAGAAACAGGCTTATAGGCTCAACGGGGTTAACTAAGATGTAATGCATTCAGGTGGGTTTATTATATATGTCTGGCTCAACAACAAAATGCCTATATCTCTTCTAAAACTGAATAGAACTATTATTTCGCTTTGCAAACACACATGGCAAGTTCTAGGCATCAAATATGAATCATGGAATACAGTAAAACTCACTCACACATGGCACATGACTCACTCCGGATTAGTTATCAATACATTCTCTTTTGAGTGTTCAAGTTAGATACAAACATACAATTTGAAGGCACTTAACAGATTCAACCTTGAAGCTAAGCATTACACTCTACGTANATTCTACCATACAAAACGTAGTTGAACAATCATATAATAAATCCGGCTCGATTATAACAAGTTGAGTCAAAACTTCAACCAACAATTGGTTCCATCAACCCTAGATAATTGTTTAGCTACTCATAACAAAATAAGAGAAAACTACTAAATTGTTCATAATGTAATATTGCAAGAAATAAAAGAGATAGAAAAACTCTAATGTTTGGTTGATCTTCTCACACTTGTTCTTGCCTCCAAAGTATTCTAAAAACAAGCTTCAAAACAATCTTGGGCGAGTTTCTAAAGCTTATAAGGGTTTGGCAAAAGTTTTCCCAAAATTACACTTTGGTCCCCAGATTTTCTGGTGCGTGAACAGTGCACCGCGGCCGCGGTCGACCGCGGTGAGAGCTGACCATTCTGTTTTGCTCTTTTAATCCGCCGCGGTTGCACCGCGGTCCACCGCGGTCGCGGTGGAATTTTTTGCCCAGGCCATTTCCTGCTTCTTTGTGCTCGGGTACTCTCGAGTGGGCGTTTTCTTCACATTATTGCCTCCAAAACACTCCGTTGTGCTTCCTCACTTAGACTATACCCTGCGAAACAAAAGAACACCATTTAGAGCATTTTGTTGGCAATTTGACTATAAAACAACAATGAAGCGTGGTAATATTAAGGTGTAAACATTGTCTATATAGCCTAATATCATCTTCTTTTTTTTCTCTTGCCGCTTGCCACATAGAGGTATGCTGATTTGAGATACATCGAGTTGGATTCAAGAGCTAGAATTTTGTTCAAGGTGTAACAGATATATTTATGTAATTGTACGTTGTTTTGGTAAGTTTGTTTGTGCTCAAACTTAATTTTGTTGCATTATTTATTTTGTCCTTTTCACTTGATATATTACGTCAGATAAATTTTGCTGAAAACATAAACGACCAAACGACTACATTTTCGCTTAGTATAACAAATTTGTTTGGCAGCAGATAAATATTTAAAGACCATGCACAAGATTTCAAATGAAAGGCTGCTTAAACTCTAATGCATTGTTGAGGTTTTAAACCTTTTTTTCCCTTTGTCCTTTGGCTTGCTCTAGATCTCTTAAGAACATTCATAATGTTATTCCGGAAAATAGTTAAAAATTTTAGATCCATATTGGTTCTTTTCACTTATGGTGTTGTCAACCAATCCTTATCTGTTTACATGCTGGTATTTGAAGATTAAAGAAATTAAATATTCTATTATTTCAAGAGATAAAATAATGAAGGAATCACAACATCAATAAAGTAGAGTACACTGCTTTATAGCTTTTATTCTCTCCAATATTGAAAACCATATCACATGCCTTGCTTAATTTACTCTCCTAGCCAAGATGTAGAACCTTGTTCACTTAATTTCTTTACCCGTTCTATTATTAATGATACGGGAAGGAAAACAAAAACGATCTAACTCTTTTGTTTAGAATATAGGAGGAGGAAGTCAGATCAATGTTCTTGGTTATCAATTTTCACTGTCATATTATTACTTTATTTTACAAGATAATCATCGGTCTCTATATATAACATTCTTATAATATATATCATCTAAATATATATTTGGTTTATCAAATTATGTTGTCATATATAGCAGTACTATTTATTTCATATTCTGCTAATTGAGCTTGCACTTTTTAACCTTTAATATGGTTTTAAAAAGTTTGTACGTGCAACGCACGTGTCAAGATATTAGTACATAAAAATATACAAAACAAGATATTAATAATACCCAAGCTAAACATGTATTATCTCTAATACATCCGACCCTTAGTGGCAAACGGTGTGGGGCGGTTGCGGGGCAAACCCGCGAAGGTTTCAATCCGCCGCGCCCCGAAAAGTATAATTTGTTGTTTTTAAAACACCCCACCTCGCCCCGCGCAAATCCGCCCTGCATAATTTTTTTAAATTTTTTTCTAATTTTAGAATATTATCAAAAGAACCATATTCCAATACATTATAATTTATATATTCTTCTTTTTGGATAATTTATATATTCTTCTTTTTAGAATTGGGGAACAAAATCTTTATTCAAAGGCCGTAAATACAGATAATTGCTGTAAATTACAGATCTGATGCAGTGTACTAAATTGATTAAACTTTAATCATAACAAGTTGATACCATATAGTATTGCAGTTAAATATTCGCTCTTCCCTGTTACTAAAAAACGAAAAAGAACTCATCTGTTCTCTTCGTCTCTCCTTATTTCGACAGAAATAATAGAGAAGATTTTATTATTTACAAATCTGTGATAAGGAATCTAACTAATTCCATAAAGCAGGAGTACATCTCATTAAGTATGAGCAGAGAGCAGCGTTCAAAAAATTAAAATCCCGCCCGCGACCTGCCCCTCAATAATTTTTTTTTTTTTTAAAAGTTAGAACCCACCCCGCCCCCGCAAACGCTGAAAACCGACGCTGAAACCCGCACCGTCCCATTGCCATCTCTAAAGGTAAGTGTTTGAATGTACTTTGGTGAAAAAATAAAATAAAAATTTGACTACTGCAAAATTTATGTATTTTCTTTTGTTGAGCATTATCTTATTTGTTCAATGAAGATTCGTTCTTCAAATTACCAATGCTAAGACTAATATAAGAAATAGAGTAGTGAATTACTTATTTATTTACCCAAATAAGGTTGGATAGATCTGATTCCTTTAGTTATCATTTCATTGGACAATAACACTTATAGCCTCACTTTCAATTCATGTGAATATGGGAGAGGGCAGCCTGGTTCACAAGGAATCCTGCGTTCACGCAAGATTCGAGGAAGGGCCGCACCCCAAGAGGTGTAATGTAGACAGCCTACCCTAGGATCTACGTACATACTACCCTCCCAGACGCCACATATGGGAATATACTAGGTATATTGTTGTTGGTGGTGTCATAATTGGCATGTAGTTCTCATATTCTGGAAGCAGAGGCGGATCCAGGATTTTAAAACTATGAGTGCACCACCTACTTTAATGTAAATGTGGTGCTTGTCAATAATGTCAATCGATGTGAGAACATTTGGTGATTTTATAGCTTATTATTAATTTTGAATATCATTCAAAGAGATATACAATATATTTCTTAAACCGTTTAATTCTTACCATTCATGATATTTAAAACAAAGAGGTAAAGTAGACTGCTAATGACAATTTGATACAATAAAAATTGAAACTTGTGCAAAAAGCACGGGAAATATCAAAAAACTATTAATATATGACTAATTCTTTATATGGGATTTACTTATAGAAATAAACTAAAAGCTACGGTAAAAAAATTATAGACAAAAGTTCGATAATTTGATTGTAACCAAAATATTTAAGCAAGTTGATTATTGTTTAATTTATTGTTCAGTCAATAATTTGACATATCTAAAATATTCATTAAGAAACTATGCTAATAGTTCAAAATTCTTTGAGATAAAAGCAATTAAAAACTAAGAAGTAAAAAGGATAAAGAGAAAATACCTTGAGAAATAGCAATTGGAATTGGGATTGGGATTGGAATAAATTGGGATGAGGAGATTAATAGATATTAAGAAAAGCTGAAAGAGAGAATAAGGATTATTGAGTAGAATGTGTGTTGGAAATCAACTGAAAGGAAGAAATAAAGAAAAAAGAAAATCGCACAACAACAAAGTACAAGTGGGATACAATCCCTTGACCTTAGGGAAATAAAACCAACCATCCAACCAGTGAACCACTTAGCTCTTTTTGGTGCATGGGTACCAGAAGATAATATTAAACAATTTCTGTGAATTATGTACATGGAATATCTGATTTATTGGAAAGACCATGAGTTCACGATGAACCCAATTTTATTAATTAGATCCGCCCCTAACTGAGATTGACACAATTGACATCTTGTCATACAGTTAATTGGATTCTATGCTGAGAAATCTCAGCGTCTTCTAGTATATGAGCTTATGAGCAACGTATCATTAGATAAAAGAATCAACCATAGTAGTAAAGAGCTCACTAGCCCGCAGTTATGAAGATTGCATGCAAAGAATTCTAAAAGGACAGTCCGGTGCACTAAGTTCCTGCTATGCGCGTGGTCCGGGGAAGGGACGGACCACAAGGGTCTATTGTATGCAGCCTTACCCTGCATTTCTACAAGAGGATGTTTCCACGGCTTGAACCATTGACCTCCTGATCACATGGCAGCAACTTTACCGATTATGCCAAAGTTCCTCCTCACGCAAAGAACTCTGTGTTTGGATTTTGAGTCCCAAATATTCTCCTAGATGAGGATACAAAGGCAGAGGAAGGGCAACCAGTCGATCTGATCGATGAATACAGTGAAGATATGTAGTGTTACATAGACGCCATACAGACGCCACAGGTCATGGAGGGTGTTCTGGATATTGAGAAGAACCTATATTATAGCTTTCTAAGAAAATAAAACATCAATCAATTCTGCCAATTTGGCTTCATTGGTTCCTTCAATCCTGTCAGTCCCGAGTTGAGTAGAAACCAATTGAAAAGCATTCTAGCTAGTTCCCAGTTGCTATGAATTGCAGCTTTCTTTCTACTTGTAGTTTTCTTCCCATTGTTAACAAAGTTAAAGGGGTTTCGTTTTTATTATTATAGCACATTCTAGGTTCAAATTTATCATTGCAATCTATAACCATTAGTGTTAGTATGATATCCTTTTATTCATATATTGCTATTATTTATTATCAAGAGTTTAATTGCTTTCTTGGCTTCAGTATTTTTATATTTTTTTGAGATGGGAAAATTTTTGTTTGAGATGGACTTCAATATTTGTATATTGTTTTATTCCTTCTTGTTGCCATTACTTTTGTCATCCGTTCTCCAACCGAGGGTCTATAGGAAAAACGGTAAAGGGTCTGATATGTCCCCCTACTAAAAATAATAATTGTTTAAAAATATCCTTCGTTATATTATCAGGTCAAAAAACTCCTTACCGTTACACTATTAAACAAAAATGCCCCTAAACAGACGGAATAGACACGTGTCTCTCTCAGATTTAGTTGACCTATCCCCAATTTAAAATACCCAATACCTCTGTTATCCGACCCTAAACCCCCTCCCCTAAAATTAACCCCACCAGACACGACCCTCTTTCTCTTCTCTCACCTCACACCAAAACCATCGGAAAACATCGCAGCTCACCGGAAAATTCCTCCTGTATTGGCCCCCCTCGTCTCCCTTCTCTTCTTCTTTTTCTTCGTGTTTCATCATCCAAACAGCAAACTCATTCCACCATATAAGCGAACGGAACCGATGAAACTCGCCGGAAAAATTACAAAACCACCACTCTCTAACTGTTTCCTTCTTCATTTTATATCCACCATGAAAACCGGCGAGATCTACTACAAATCTTGGCCAAAACACCACTGTCTTACTTTTGTTATCTTTTTCAAAACAAAAAATACATCACAGCCTTCCTTAATTTTCTTCTACTTATTTCTTTTTCTTCTATCCAATTTGTTGGATCTAAAAAAATCAGAGGTTTTGCCATTTCTTGAACTTCGCCGGAAAATAGAACCTAGCCAGGTCCCACGGAAATTCTCAGATCTGCTTGTTGGTTTTTATTTTTCCTGTGACCTTTAGATAGCTGCTCATATTGATAAAAAACGATGACCTTAATTAGAAATTTGCTCGTGTTAATAATAGTTGATAGAAATTACACTAAAAAATTATTTTAATAATTGCTAGATACAACGCCGGAAAACCTGCTCGAAATTACAATAAAAAGATCTTTCCATAACCACCACACATACGAATCTTGAGGTAAATTTCCCTAAATTATCCCTCTTAAAGATTTAATTTTTACAATCTGGGTTTATATGAATGAGTAACTTAGTATTTTTAGGTTTGTTGTGGAAAAGGTAAAAATAGTGAACTGGTTAAACCCATATTTGGATTTGAATGTCAAAATTTGGATGTCAAGTATGTGGGTCGGAGCGGGTTCCGTCCAATTTGGGTTATTAAAAAGAACCAGATGGCCCTGAGCCTCAAAAATCAACGCCACGTGTCTATTCCGTCTGTTTAGGAGCATTTTTGTTTAATAGTGTAACGGTAAGGAGTTTTATGGCCCGATAGTATAACGAAGGACATTTTTAAATAATTGTCAATAGTAGAGGGACATATCAGACCCTTTACCGTAGGAAAAAACCTCTCTCCCTTCTAGGGTAGGGGTAAGGCTCACTTGTGGGAAAATACTGGGATTTTTGTTGTTGATTGCAATCTATAACCAATTCACCAACTTTTTCTCTCTTCTTCCCTTCCCTAGCTTCTCTCAAAGGGGTCGGAAAGAAAAGGAAGGGTTGATGTAAGCTTTTATTCGTTGCTCTTTGGGGGTTGTTGGTTTTAACAAATAGGACAAGCAAATAGGTGAATTTATATACTGCTATTTATTCGCTGTGTCATTCTTTCCCTTTCCTTTCCAACTAAGTGACTCTTAATTTCAAGATCCAGAGGCAATCTCATGTTCTAGAAGGGTACAGAATACATCAAATAGTAAAAAGCAACTTATAATACTCCTCGTAGAGAAAGACTAACTTACGTGAATATTAATGGTTTATCATCTTGTCTGTAGCTTGTTAGCATTTCGGTTGGAACAAACAATAGTCAAGACTTGTTCCTTTTGTCAGCCTTCTCTGTCTCTTTCAAGCCTCTAGAATAGCAATGAACCAACATTAGTTCAAAACAAGAGATCCCATGGCATATCATTATTGCTGTACCGCTATAGCTTCTTAACTTGCACCCAACTAGTTTTTCCTTTTCCCCTGAGATACAAAGTATAAATGTGCTGTTATCATATGAATGTTCAGATGCACAACAAATATGGAAAATGAAGGCATAAAACTTTGGTTCTTTTCCTATTTTACGAACATCAACCTTCAATTAAACAACCAAGTAGGAATAATCCATCTCGAAAGAGCACATTAGACATATTAAAAGCGGAGTTCAGTCTGTGGAATTATAAAAACTAAAGTTACCTACTGCGGGATCTCCACAAGCAGCTCTATTTAACAGAGATTCCATCAAGGTTCTCCAAGATATTTATGCGCATCTTAGTGAAATTCCTGCAAACACTATTGACCCAATACTATTCACCACATTATCAATAAATGTCTTTAAACACTCCGATGCCAAAAAGGGGGTCTAAGCAATTGTTAATTCATCTCCAGCAAGACATTCATATCTCTCTCAATTTACCAGACTGCAGCTCAAACTATTGGGGCATGTAGCAACTAAGTCTAAAGTTATAGTAATTAACTAAAGGTTCAAGGTTTAGGCAATATCCTAAAGTATTCAAATAGCAGGTTGTACATTAGCTAAAAATAGTTATTAACTAGAGGCAAATCCTGTGTGTCAAATAATAGACAAGTTATTTCTAGATACTTCAAATCCTATTAAATCGATGCAGATAAAACATGTAAAGCAGGTAATCTAGATAAACAAAAAAAAGCACCCACTGCTTTTCTTCTCCTCTTTTTCTTTTGGTTTTGCGGTCCCGATAATTTCAGAAGAGAAGGTTGAAGAAGGGCGGTTTAGAGCAAGGGTGCGTCTTGTATAAAGACTCCATTTTTGTCACGACCCGAATTTCCCACCCTCAAGAGTCGTGATGGCGCCTACTAGTGAAAGCTAGGCAAGCCAACCAATTGAACTATTTACCTTGTTTCCATTTTTAATCCGATAACAGTTAAGAGCCAACAATTAGATAACAACGGAATTGAATAAGCGGAAGACTGCATTGTAAAGTTTTAATAATACAGCTAATACCAATCCATAACAAATCTACCCAAGATTGGTGTCACAACTTCACAGATTGTCTAGGAGTACTACAAATAAAGGTCGTGAAAGAAATAAATACAACATTGTCTCTGGAAATACATGAAAGAAACAGGAATAGTAGATAGAAGGAGACGCCAAGGCCTGCGGACGCCTGCAGGACTACCTCGGGTCGCCTGACGAACAAGAAACGGCAATCTCACTGCGGTCCGAAATCTACAGCACTGGGATCTACACAAAAGAGTGCAGAGTGTAGTATCAGCACAACCGACCCCATGTGCTGGTAAGTGCCTAGCCTAACCTCGGCGAAGTAGTGACGAGGCTAGTACCAGACTACCAAATAAACCTGTGCAGTTAAATCATATACAGCGAAAATAGAAGCAGATAATTACATCTAAAGTTGGGCGGGGGAAACATGCTGCGGGGAGTAACAGGTAACAACAGAATAACAGTAGAAAAATGTAAGGAACGCCATAAATCAACTACCAGCAAAAGATAAGGAAATAAGAGACAAGTACATATGTAATACCGTTGCAGGCGTGAATGGGTAATCGGGTTTTGGTCCGAACTTCGGGTTTGGACAAAGCGGGCCCGGGGTCGATTTTTGACTTTTTGGGAAAAACTTTAGAAAACTCATTTCCATGCATTAGAATTGATTCATTTAGCATTTATTGATATAGTTAAGTAACTTGTGGCTAGATACAAGCAAGTTGGTGGTGGAATCAAGAGGAAAAGCGATAGTTGAGGCTTGAACTGTGTTCGTGGCATCGAGGTAAGTGTTTGGTCTAACCTTAACTTGAGGAATTAGGAGTTATGCCTTAATTGCTATGTGTTAACTGTGGAGTTCGACGTATAGGCATGGTGACGAGTATCTATACGCCGGTGTCAAGCATGCCCGTGAGTCTTGTATTGCAATTGCTATGACTCTGTTGTGGTTTATTCGTGCTTCATATTAGGATTATCATTATTGTTCCCTTGCAGGGATGTTGGTGTTATATTACTGTTCCCTTGCCGGGATGTTGATGTTATATTACTATTCCCTTGCCGGGATGTTGTTATATTATTGTTTCCTTGCTGAGACTCTTTTACGATTGGTGTTGAAATATGAAATGGGAGCGGGTTGCACGCCTGCAACGGTAATATATGAAATGGGAGCGGGTTGCACGCCTGCAACGGTGATTACATGAAATCTTGTAAAAAGAAGTTAAGGAGTAAAGAAAATGAGTTAGAAATTACTTACTAATGTTTTGAAGAAGAAAATGTGTTTGGAAAATCGCCTCTTACGTTTTTGGGGTTTTGAAAAATAAGAAATAACTGAAAGTCCCGTTTAAATATACCCCTCTAAGACCCTCTCCGCGGACCGCACAAAAAGGATTGCGGCCGCGGAGCTCACCGCGAAGACTGCAGTGACATGCTTTAGTATTTTGGCCATAACTTTCTCTACAGATGTCCAAATTGTGATTTCTTTACCTTTCTGGAAACTAGACACGAAGGGCTACAACTTTCGTTTTTGAATCATCTCAAAATTCCTTGCAGATCAAAAGATATAGACTTCCGAAGTCAGACCAGTGAACCTGCGAATTCTTCCTCACCGCGGACCGCACAAAATCGAGTGCGGCCGCAAAGTCCCCACCGCGGACCGCACGAAATCTTTTGCGGCCGCAAAGGCCCCTCTGCAGTAGCACAAAATCATTGCGGACCGCACTCGCGGGTTCAGAGATCTGCAACTTCTCTGAACCTACAACAGCTATATTTTTAAGTCTAAAACATCTCGGAACCTATCCGAAACTCACCCGAGCCCTCAGGACTCCAAACCAAATATTCATACTAACTCAAAAACATCATATGGACCTACTCGTGCGATCACATCATCAAAATAACATGTAAATCCATGAATTAAACCTCAAAGCTCATCATTTTCATCAAGAACACTTAAAGTTCATAACTCTTCAACTGGAAGTCCAATTCACGTCAAATAAACTCCATTTTTCACCAAATTTCACAGCTATCATTTAAATCTTATAACAAGTTTGTACCGGGCTCCGGAACCAAAATACGGGCCCTATACCAATGGTTTCAAACATTAATTCTCTTCTTCATTTCTTAGATAATTCAGCAAAACAATTTCTTTCAAAAATTGATTTCTAAGGCTTGGGACCTCGGAATTCATTTCCGGGCATACGCCCAAGTCCCATATTTTACTGCGGACCTCCCGGGATCGTCGGAACACGGATCCGGATCCGCCTGCTAAAAATGTTGACCAAAGTCAACCATAATCAAATTTTAACTCTAGAAATTTCTATTTCTCATATTTTCACATAGAAGGCTTTCCGGATATAGGTCCGGACCACGCACGCAAGTCGAGGTGAGGTAAAGAGGAGGTTTTTAGGCCTCGGAACACTGAATTTGTTTCTAAAACAAGTGATGAACTTTTGGGTCATTCACAGTTTTGCTCCCAAAGTGTACAAGCAAGAAAACAGAAAAGGAAAGAGGCAAGAAGGTTAGGTAATCTGAAACACACAGTCTGTATGAAAATCACACAATAGGTTCAATGATAGAAAAAATAATAAAGGTATATAATACTTGTAACACATTTCCAGAAAGTCCACCTTAACATATTATAGTCATTTAACATTGTAACGCTCGGGGGAGTAAGCTACTTGCTTAAATAAAATTTGGGACATAACTCACAAACTTGTTTTAAATTACTAATTAACATTAACAAATAATCTTCTAAATATTCAAGAAAAAGAATAAAGGAGGCTTTTATTTTCACAATAAACATGTAGGTTCTAACAGCAAACTTTAAGCCTAAAACCTGACTTAAAAGCCTCCACATGCTCCATCAAACCAATATATATTCAAACTGAGAACAGATGGAATAATTCCTAAAGACATGGATCCTAAGGGATAATGAAATAAATCTAGTCCAAATCTCACCACGTAAATAGCACTTCAGAACACTCGATCGAGCTAATGGTAGAGTGCTGAAATTTCTAATTTATGATCTAAACAGAATAATATTATCCAGTCCAGAAAGTCTATTCAAGATATCAACAAGCATTCTGATTTTTACAGACTTTACTGACCATAGAAAATAGCCTAATCATGCTTTAGCCGTAAACTTTCTAGAGTAGGCTTTTGACAAACATGGAAAATTATGTGTATCAACACACATCAAACAGATAAATAACTATCCTGTTGGTTTGATTACCAAATTTTGAATGAAACTAATCTCAGTTTCTACAGTATCACATAAGACGTGCCTAACGCCGTCCATAGATAAACAGTCATCATTTCTGCATTAAGAAAAGAAGGGACTAGATATATGCTCTCTAAGACAATTTTCAAGCATAAGACATATAATCAGAATAAGGACATTCATTGGCAGTCATTGTTATGAGATTTCTTAAGATTCACAAAAAAAGAACCTAAGTAGCATGAACTCTAAGGCAACAAAGATTGTGACTGGCATTTAGGCTTCATCAAAAAGAAGCATGACCAATGTTTATTTTCACAACATCTACCATTAACGGATCCCAATCATGCATAAACATTTTGACAAACATTTGTCATTCACGTGTTTTATTAATACACAGCCAACATAGTAACTTCCCTAAAGAACATGATTTCTAACATGCGATCAAACAGAACATGATTTCTAATATGCTATATCAAATACAGAGCCTTCAATCAGTACCCAAAATTCAACTATAACATGGCAAATAGGGTTAACTGTAAATGAACAAAAGCAGAAATATAGAGGTTTAGATCTAACCTACTTCAAAGCATTGATCTGGGCTCAGAGAGAGGCCGTTTCAGATTTACTCCTCCTTAAACAAGATCAAACCATACAAGGATTGAGAGAGCTTAAAAACTGGGATTTTTAGAGAGAGTAGATAGTCTGGAATTTTCACCCTGTTCGACCGTGGTTAAGCTGTAATAAATAACCAGTATTTACGGTGAAACTGCGGTTTGAAAAATAGGATTTCAAATTTGAGTTTGAAAATCATATTAATTTAGGGTTTTGAAAATTGAAAATTTAGAGAGATTGAATGTTCAGATGCACAACCAAATAACGAAAAATGAAGGCATAAGACTTGCTGCTTTTCCTATTCAAGGAACATAGACCTTCAAGGAAACAATCAAGTACGAATGATCCATCTTTAAAGGGGCACTTAGACATATCAAAAGCACAATTCAACCTGGGAACTATAAAATAGAATTACCTTTGGAATCTCCATAGGCTGCTCTATTTTGCAGATATCCCATGAAGGTTCTCCGTTAGATTTATGCGCATCTTACTGCAATTCGTGCAAACACTGTTAACTCAATATGAAACACCACATTATAAATACCTATTCTTTAAACATTTCAATGCCAAAATAAAGGGTCTAAGCAATTGTAAATTCTGATAGTTTATCTCCAACAAGACATTCATATCTCTCTTAAATTACCAGATGCAGCTCAAACTATTGGAGGAAATAGAAATCATTAGCTTAATGTAAGTTACAGTGCATGCAAAGAAACATGAGGAAGACTGAAAGGGCTAACCTTATAAGGTTGCCAGGTAACAGTGACTTCACTTACTATTAGCATAAGTTAATCAGAAGAGCCCTCAGCTTTGGATTACACGTATTATGGCCAGTTTACAAAATTCTTCATGAATCAAATCGCATATAAACTGGCCTAAAAAGTACAAAAACAAGAAATTCATAAAGCTGAACCTTGCAACAAACTGTTTACTTCTTGAAGCCCATCAACGACGGTATCTGTGACGCTTGAAGTTAAAATACAGATGCAGAATTCCTCGATCGAATATGCACTTGAACCCCTTTTTATGAGAGTACTCCCATTCCCTGTTAACAATTCGAAAAGCTATATCCTCATAAGGAGGGCCAGCGTGGAACTTTATGATGCAAGTATCGGCACTATCTCCATCTTTCTCTATGACATAAGTTGGAGCTTTTGCTTTGTCAACGAGATCAGGATAAAAGATATTGAATTTGTATCCCTGCACAATCTTAGGAGGGGGGTTATCGTGATCATAATGAGTTTGATTATACTTGTTCCATTCATAACCAGTGTGAACACGGTTGAAATACTTCGGCTTCCTCGGCCTATACTTGTCGTGCCACCAGTACACCTGTGAATCAAGATTAATTTCGTCGTTTGAGCCAAATACTGCATCCCCTTCCTCCATCACTCCCATAGATTTAAATGCTTTCTTCTCAAAGTTGTTGTCTTCTGCGGGAGTTGGTGTCAAAACCTTATCTTGTGCACGTCTCTCTTCCAAAACAGCCATACGTTTCCTCTCAAGTATTGCCCTGTCTTCTTCAGGATCAACTGCTTCTTCCTTGTCATCACCGTGCATTAACACAGGCGAATAAGAACCCGCCTCTTCATCATCATCTTCTTCCTCTTCCTCCACCTCCTTCTCCTTCTCCTTCTCCTTCTCCTTCTCCTTAGCCTCCTCATTCAAGAAGGGCTCCGGAGACATAGCTCTAACCTCGTCTTGATCATGCTCCATATCTTCCTCATTAGTCCTCAATGTCTCTTCTTCCACCTCTACATCGCGACTCTCCAATGGTTTCTCAAGATGCTCAAGATGTTTGCGCAGCATTTTCGCGTGAATTTCCCTCAAACAAGCCTTTGCCTTAAAAATCTGAAGCCGCTTAAGAACAGTTTCCCAGTACTCTACAACCTTAGCAGTACCAGATCGCATTTGCGACTCAATCTGTGACTGCATCGCCTCTAACTCACCATACCCTTTACCTTGTAACAAAGACTTAACATCTGCTTCGATACTCGAATGCAACCCCCTCTCTTCTGCAAGCAATTCAGGTGGTAATTCCTCTCCGCGCACTCGCGCTTTATCCATAGCTTCCTTTTTCCTAGCTTCAGCTAATTCCCAATTACACACCACCAAAAGTGCCTCCCAATACTGTATATGCATCGGCGTTTCCCTATCTAAATCGATATGCAATTTTATATCCTCCTCAAGTTCTTCCATTTCTTTTATACCTAAACCTTTAAACACAACATAAGGTTCATCTATTTCCACATCAAAATCTCCAGAAGGTTCTAACTGCTTTATAAGAACATCAATGGGCTTAACCCGACCCTGACGGAGGCGAATTTCAGTCCGAACTTTACTCTGATCAAAATGAAACTCTTCTTCCTTCTTCTCCCAGTCCTGAAACTCGGCCCGGGCCCGTTCTCTAGCTAACAACTGTAATTCCTCTTCGCGTTGGGCTTTCTCCATTGCTCGTTCTTCTCTCCTTTTTTTAACCTTTTCAATTTCGGCCATTCGTTCTTTCTGCCTTTGCTTCTCTGCCTTCATCGAGAAGGTATCCAGCGGCACACCACGTGTGACGTCTCGTTCGATTTTCTTCCTCCACACGAATTTCTCGTTCAGATTTGAATCTCCGAATGGATTTGAATCATTTGAATAACCAGAAACTGTCTGTTGTTTCAACTTCTTCGCTACTTTCATAGCCTTCTTCTGTGCTTTCTTAGCCATATATAAAGCGATTTCTTCTTCAGTGATTTTCCTCTTCTTCTTCTTTCGCTCGTCGTCGCTGCTCTCTTCATCGGAATATTCATGAGTTCTCGATCTGCGGCTGTGACTTCGGCTTTTGCTTCGGCGGTGGCGACTGCTACTCGGCGGAGATGAATCAGAGTCGGAATGAGAAATTGAATCGGAGTCTGTGGCAGGGGATTCAGAATCGTCGGGATATCGTCGGCCGGACTTGGACGATTTCTTCTTGCTACGGTTGCCGGATGAACCCATTGCGGCGGGGAGATTTTTGCTAATCGGGTTTGTGAGGGAAGAGCCGAGTATAACACGCACCTCTGCTCCATTTATATTTTGCTCCGGGTCGGGTTTAGATTTACTTTTAGTTTATTCTTTGTTTTTTGGGTATAATTTCTATTAAATGATAACATTGGATAAGATAAAGATTATTTGAAAAAATAAAGGTCCTTTTCTTTTATACTAGTTTCTATGAACGTGCGTTGCACGTTAAAAGTTGTACCTAATGATTTTGGCAATTCTTTTATGAAAGAACATGAAATTTAAGTAATCAGAGAATTATATAGAATACAACGGTTATTTAAATGTCGAAAAATATCATTACATTAGCATAAGACGTAAATTCAAAATGATTGGCCATCGTTATCTGAACCTGCAAAAACGATCAATTTAGTCATGTTAGTAAGATAATATTATTATATACTTATAGTTTGTTGTAAATATTGATATTCCTTTTAAATATGCAGTAATATAATTGTCCGTGCGAAAAAAAATATGTTGTGGCAGATGCAGTTCAATATTTGAAATTGTTCCCCCTTGCCATTGCAAAACACAAGTGTACTGAAATTATTTTTCGATAAATTTGAAAGGATATTCTTCATTTTCAAGAGGCGAAAGCTGAATTCTGGGGATGAACGCATGCTTGAAAGTACATTGACCTATTAGAATTTCTGCATGTATAACATTGTTGTGAAAATTTCTACATATTATTCTTATACTATTACATAAACTATTTGACATATCTAAGTTTCTTAACAATACGATGAATTTATTTTGCTTCAAAATCAACTTGTACGATGTGGAAGTTTATTTATAAACGTGCGTTACACGTTTATAATGGCACATGATTGTTTAAATATTTATTTATATGAAGGAACAATAAAATTTAATTAATGAAAGAATTTTATATATAATAATACAGAAATTATCTAAATGCCAAAAAATATTGTTACATTAGTATAATATGTGCATTCAAAATTAAAGGATATCATCACAACTTACACAAATAATCAATTTTAGTCATATTTAGTAGAAAATTATGTATTGTAGCTTAAAGCTATCTAATGTGATGGTATCTTACCGAATATTTTTTTATAGACGATGTTTTTTTTGTGTATGTTTCCTTCTAATACTTTGGTTGCTCTGCCATAACCAGCATTGTTTTTGTCGATGTTGATATCTCTCTTGAAAGTGCAACATATAGTTATTCGTGGAATAAAATATATTATTGTAAATATAGTCCAATATTTAGGATGTTTGTCCTTGTCCTTATTTAAATAACTACAAAACATAAACATACTAAAAATTATTTTCACACAAATTTAAAAGGATATTCTTTAGTTTCGGAAGCTGAAAGTTGAATTCGGGATAAACACATACTTAGAAGCACATAGACATTATCATAAGTTCTGCATGTATGACGTTATTGTCAAAACTTCTATATACCATATGTGTATTACATAAGTTATTCACCAGATCTAAGTTTTTAGTAGCAGAACGGACATATTTTTCTTCAAAATCAACCTATATGCAATGGAAGATCAATTTTAACTTAGTCTAATATATATATATGGTGACACTAACATACGTAAGAAATAATGAACTTGACAAAAACATGTACGTAGACGGCCGTTGGTATAAGTCATTAAGTATCTTCTTGGTAGTAATTATAGTACTTTGCGAGTAAACTGAAAATATATTTGCTTTTACCATAAAACTTAGCAATCAACCTTTTTTTTAGTTTATGAATATATTCATTTTTGCTAGCTAAGATAGCTTTTTAATTTCTATCATGTAATTTGCACAAATTGCGTTTTAATCTAATGATGGACATTATTCCTTATTAAATGCATACTTATTACCGTTAGGTTGATAACCAAGTGTTCTAGAAGAATCAAATCATCTTTTATTGGATGCACTTCTTCGGTTCCGACAAATGTTGGATCTGTTTTTATGTTTATATTTCTTGTCATTTGAATATTTTTCATTTGAGGCCGTAAGTATAATTTTGGCAAGCAAGCTTTTACACTTTCTGCTTTCGTCAATTTTGCAACTACTTATAGTACTTGACAAAAATCACCTCTCAAACTATTACTTTTCCACCAAACAGTTCATTTATATCCAATATATCTCTAAAACTCTAGGCAAATGTTTCGACGTTTGAACGCTTAGCCAAAAATGCTTCGTCCCATATTATCACTTTTGATTTCCTTATAAATTAGCACTATTTCTCTTCTTTGGATATATTTGTGACGGTTATTTCAGTTATTTGAAGAGGTATATCAAATCTAAAGTGAGTTGTACGACCTAGTAATAAAATTGTTAATGGTGCACCATTTGTTCTAATTGCTAACAATAGCATGCCTCTTGATCTGACACTTGCAAGTAATGCATGATATATGAATATTATTTTGATTCCACCGGAGAATCTACAAAGGATAATCCCGCTATAGCATAGTCAACTTTTTATAATATAGTCTTGAAAGCTTATTCTTGTTCAGGATTTTGCTTATTCTCAAACACTTGTATGGCCTTCTTAATATTATACTATCTTTTTTAACTCTCTGTGATCTAATTTTTTAATTTCTAAAACTCTTTTCATGGAATAAATTTATGTACCATAAGATTTTCTTTAACTTGAAAAAATAATTGTACTCATATGATGAATTAAAAAAATAATTTAGTTGGATTCTCTTGCTAAATAATTAATTATAAGATTTGATTATTTATTTTTAACATAAAATAATTTATTTCTGTTGATTCAGATTCCTAATAGTTCATCTCATGTAAAAAATTACCCGTAATTATAATTTTATCTACCATAAATTTATTTTCTAAGAGTACAAAGATCGATTTGACATTACACTTTTAGATCTTTATGTTTGCAAAATCATTAATGGTATTGACTCTCCAACATTTTCTTTTCTCTTCTCACACATGTACGGTCTTAAAAAACTTTCTTAGTTGTTCTTTAATAATTGGGTATATTTTTAATATTACATGAAAAATTAATAATCAAAATATATTTAAGTAGGAAAGCAGTTCAAACATAATATAATAATATATTATCGTGAGAGTTTTTTCTTCTCAGTCTCAACGCTTTATGCAGTACGTTTAATATTACTTTTATTTATTTTTTGGTATTGGATAGAACGGTAATGTATTACCAATATGGAGGAAAAATATTAAATATTAAAAATTAACATAGAATTGTTGTAGTCCAAAAAAAAAGTTTATTACAGTTATGTCTTTTTCCTATGAGTTCTTCTGTTTAATATTTAGGGCTGTTTTTGGTCTATCGTGTTTTTATAATAATAAGAAGTACATTCTAAAAGTAATAGAATTACATGGCTAAAATATGTCCATATTCGGAAGTAATTATAACTAATAGAAATCTAACATGTTCCTAAAAGGTATTAGGTTTACATGCTAACATGTGGTATTATATATCTATCTCCGAAACTAATAAATCTTTTTAATACTTATTTTTCTATTTTTATATTATTACTATTGATAGCTTCAATTGAAAAAGAACTCCCACACCTAATAAATTAAAGTCTCGTTCTTGCTTCTAATTCTTATAGGAATAATTGAATTTGTTTTAAATTCTTATGGGAATCTACTTGAGTGGTTAAAAGTTAAAAAAATTCCACGAAGTTTTAATTGAAATCAATGTCTAAATTTTTGGAAAGTCATAAATTTGACAATTCTATCCAACAGATTTGAAAATATTTGAAGGATAATAGGATTCTAAAGGTAATTATGTAGGATTTATAACTTGTAGTATTATGTCCTAAAACTAATAGGATTACAAGGCTAATGTCTAGAATTTCAATTACGTCCTTTTATTCTGAGTTATTATGCTTAATATTAAAAGGTTATTTTTGTAATCCAATATTTTATTCATGCTTTTATAATAATATAGATTAATTATAATTTAATTCAATTTTCTAATTGAATTAAATTGCATTGCAGTAGTTTTTTATTTATAAAAAATTAGTATCATTTGAGATAAAACCGAGTCTATTAATTTGCAAACAAAGTTGGGAAAAAATTCACTTATAATATTATTTTTAAAACATATTGAACCGGAACAGTTAAATTTAATGTAATTAATGTCCTTTTTTTGGTCTAATATATATATATATATATATATATATATATATATATATATATATATATATATATATATATATACATGTTAATTAAGCGATGCGTACAGAGGGGTGGTGCATAGGTAGCACCCTATTACAAAGTATTATACTATTACTAGGTACTAAATTACTACTAACATTTATGTTGTTCATGGTATTCCTAGTGGAACTATCATCACAACAACAGTTCATAGTCGAAGGTGGCTGATTGAGAGCGCAGCTGCCATTTTTTGCCAAACATTCCCTTGACATGTTGGAGGAGCTATTATACTATCCCTGTCTTCTCCAAAAACTTTTGCAACAAAAACTGGTAGATTTTCAAAAATGCTTGGCATATAGTTGTTTCCAAAATTATGGTCTGCCTTTGTCAGTTGATCCGCTACTCTATTTTGTTCTCTATACGCATGATAAACTATTGGCTTACCTAGTTGGCCCAGGAGGTACCTACAATCATTTATCATGTTAGCACATGAAATATCATCTGATTGTAACATTGTGATAATTTCCCTTGCATCCACCTCCACCTCCATTGGCAATAGATTGTACTCGTATGCCAATTTGAGCCCATGAATCAATGCGTATAATTCTGCAGAGATGGATGTGTCCCTTGGGACAGTTCCTGAGAAACCTAATATCCATTCAGCGTTGGATTCTAATTATCCCTCCAATACCATCAATTGTGGCTGAGTGTGCTTCATTTGTGTTTAACTTGTAAAAATTATCCTTTGGAGGACTCCACTTTAGGTTGGTTTTTGTTTTGTTTTTTCTTTTATGAGAAGAAGCTGTCAAATATGAGAATTCAGCTGCTTGCTGAGTCGTATGTTTAACACTAATGTTATCCCGAGTCCTGTTGCATATATTTTTGTTTCGTGTTATCCAAACATTCCATAAGCTTATTGGTAAGTAGGTGTATGGATTCATGTTATAAGGAAGTTTTAAGCCTTTATAGCTTATGAGCTCAAGCATCCAGTGTTGTGTGCCTAGCAAGTGTATAATTGTATTAATATGATGCATGAGTCCTAATTCCTGCCAATATTTCTTAGCATTTGCACAATTAAGAAATATGTGTCTGATAGTTTCTTTCTCCTGTTGGCTGTAAGGGCAAGTGGTATCTTATATTATATTAATTTTTCTAAGAAAATCTCATGTTGGTAGCCTATTGTGGTAGAGCAACCAAATGAAGCTTTTAATTTTAGGTTGAATAGGAAGCTTCCATATCCAGGAATATTTTGCTAAATTATTACTGGGTTATTGTAACTGCCTTTCCAAAATGGTATACATCGAGTGGACAGTAAAATTTTCCATGGGTGTTAAGCCCCAGTAAAGTTGGTCTCCATTATTTTAAAACTTAGATACGTAAGTGGCTAGAATTAATTGTCTTATATCATGTGCTAATTCAAACGGTATTTCATTCCAGTTCCAACCTGTGTCATTTAGTAGAGCGGATATTTTAATGTTATTATGGTCTGAAGGTAAGGGGTCATGAATTAAAGAGCAAATTGTTGTGCCTGCCTTTATCCATGGATCATCCCAAAATTTTATGTGCATTCCCTTCCCTATCCTCCATTTGATCCCCATTTGGTAGTGTTGCCAACCTCGTAAAATATTATTCCAAGCTTTCAAGTGACCAGTTGTTATGGTCTTATGGAGATATTTATTAATGAGTAATCTTTCTCACATTGTTTGTGGTGATTAGGGGTGTTCATTCGAATCGGTTTATCGATAAATCGAATCGATTATTTGTTATCGGTTTATCGATTTATCGATTTCTATTTCGATTTCGAAATTTTCCTTATCGAGTTATCGATTTCGATTTCGATTTTGTCCTCTTCGGTTATCGGTTTATCGATAAACCGATAAGAAATACTTAAAAAAAAAATTAAATTTTTTTTAATTTTTTTTTTACCCTTATTCTATAATACCCTTTCCTTTACCCTAAGTCCCTAACCCTATTCTTTCATCTACCATATTTAAGGAATGATCATATTTAAAACTCAAGGGAATGAAGTTCAAATTAATGGAAAATAGAATTAGCCGTGATGATGTATTTTTTTTTTATACCGTTGGAGTGTTGGTGGCATACATTTGATCCCTTACTTTAGTTTCGTTGCATGTGCTTGTTGACACAATTTTTATGTTATAAATGGTGGTGTTCATCTTATTTTAGCTTCTTTTGGTCCATATTAGTTAGGTTTGCTTATAGCGATATACTTTCCGTGGAATCCCGCAAATTTTCTTATTGGTGTAATCGATAACCGAATCGATAAGCCCCAAAAATCGATAAATCGAAATCGAAAAAATCGAAACCTTATTGAAACAATAACGATAAGCATATGTACAAATCGATAAGTAATTATCGATAAGGGCCAAAATCGAATGCACACCCCTAGTGGCGATTTAAAGACTCTCCAGGCTAGACTTGCAAGCAAAGCTGAATTCTTTTGTCGTAGTTTTTGGATACCCAAACATCCTGCTTCTTTTGGAGTTGTAATATCATTCCATTTAATAAGGTCCATTTTTTTTAGTGATGTGCGTTGGAATATTAATATATTGCATAATATGGTTGGGTAAATTATTCAGAGTTGACTTTATAAGAGTAGTTCGTCCTGTCATAGTTAGAAAATTTGTTTTCCATCCTGCTAGTCGATTTCTAAAATTGTGTAGGAGAAATTGAAAGTTAGCATTTTTTAGGTCTTGTTTGGAACATTGGAAACCCTAAATATTTTCCAAAAGATGTCCCTTCCTTAATGTGGAAAGAGGCAATGGCAAATTTTTTGAGAATTTTTTTTTTGATTTTTCAAAGTTGATTTTTTGTCCTGAACAGTATGTGAAGTGATTTAGAACATCGATTATAGCATGACAGCTTTTGGTAGTAACTTTGGAAAATAGAATAATGTCATCCGCAAAGAAAAGATGCGATAAGGATGGTCCCTCTTTTGATAGACAGATTGGCTGCCATTGGAGGTAGTCCACAAAGATTGATATGCTGCGTGAAAATATTTCCATACACATTATAAATAGGTATAGTGATAAAGGATCACCTTGACGAATACCTCTTGATGGTGTGAAGTACTGAGTCCTGAAACTATTAACTAGGATAGAAATGGATGTTGTTGTAATGCAGGACATGATTAAAGTTATCATAGATACAGGAATGTTAAAATAAAGAAGTGTGTTTCTTATAAAAGACCATTCCAATCTGTCAAATGCTTTTTCCAAGTCAAGTTTAAGAGCATTGAAGGAGACTTTCCTTTCATTTTCGCAAAGTAATTCAAAGTTTCCTGCACTATTATAGCATTATCAAAGGCTCTTTTGCCTTGTTGGAAACTAGTTTGTATAGGTCCTATTATTTTACTAATAATTGGTTTAAGTCTATTGACAATTATCTTAGTAATTATCTTATAGGTTGTATTAGACAAGCTTATGGGTCGATACTGTCGAATAGTTGACGGATTTTTTACCTTTGGCACAAGGCAAATGAAGGTTCTGTTTAGCTCATGAGGGATGACCTTAGTATTAAAGATGTTATGACAAAAAAGAGTAACTTTGTTACCTACATCAGACCAATATTTTTGGTAGAAGAACAAATGTAGCCCGTCCGAACCCGGGGCCTTATAGGGTTTAAAGCTATATAAAGCACATTTAATCTCCTCTTGACTAATTGGCTCCTCTATTCTTTAAGTGTCACAGATAGATAGTTGATGTGTATTCGAGTCTTGATGTGTTTTAATAGATAGCAAATCCTCAGTTGTAAATAAATTCTTATAATAAGTAAGAATTTTATGTTGCAAGTCATTTTGGTTAAAAGTCCAGTTACCAACCAAATCTTTTAGAGCATTTATTTTATTCCTTCTACGTATGTGAAGGGTAGACATATGGAAAAATTTAGTGTTTGCATCACCTCATTTAACCAGGTGATGCGTGATTTTAATTTTCAAAACTCTTCTTCTAAGCGTAATATGTTACTGCAATCCAGAGTTAATTCAGTTTCCAAATTTTGGAGGAATATGCTTGTAGGGTAGTGTATAGAAGATTGTATTCCTGCCAGCCTAGCTAATATCTTTCTTTTTTGCTGGAATATATTCCCAAAAATTTGTTTATTCCATAGAGTGGCTACTGCCTGAAAATTGTTAGTAGTTTGAAGTAGAGGTTGGTCATTAGTCCAAACATTGTGAACTATTTGTTGAAACTGTGGATGTGATGCCCACATGGTTTCAAATCTAATTTTTTTTTGTATCCTATGTGTGGGTTCAAATGTTATTAAGAGCGGGCAATGTTCAGAATAAGTACGAGGTAGATGCTTCACTATGGCTTCTGGGTATAAATTTATCCAATCATAATTAGCTAAAAAACGATCAAGCCATTCTAAAATTGTGTTACCATGTCTACGCTTGTTAGTCCATGTGAAACGACTAACCTGAAATCCTAAGTCAATTAATTTACAATAATTAAGGCAGTTACCAAAATTATCCGCTCTATTATTACTAATAGGGGGTCCCCCAAATTTTTCTCTTGACTCTAGCACCTCGTTAAAGTCACCCCTATTAACCAAGGCATAGAATAGTATCATGCAAACTAATTAAGTTATTCCAAAAAATATTACGTAATTTATAGTAAGTGCTAGCATAAATTGCAGATAGTATCGATTGAGGTTTAGTGGGACATACCTGTACCAGGCAATGTATTTCTTGGTCAGATATCCTCATCTCCGTCACATTGATACTTTCCTCATTCCACAACACTACTAGACCACCTATTAGACCATTAGCAGATACTTGGGACATGTTGGTAAAGTTGAAATCATCACAGAGCCTTGTATGGTTGTGCATGTGTGTTTCAAGCAAAATAGCTAGCACTGGCCTATGATTATCCAATAAAGACCTAAAGTATCGTCTAAACTCAGGATTGTGTGATCCCCTACAGTTCCAGACTAAGAAGTTCATATAAGAATTAGGGTTATTGACCTGACCTAGTGAAGTTGGAGTCACCGGAGTGACAACGGGAGGTGTTGTTTGTTCCAGACTCACTGACTGAGGAATCTGATGAAGTGTTGGGATTATGACCATGGCATATTTCCCTACTTCTGGATTGGTTGTTAGACGAAAATTTAGACTGCATTTTACTAGATCTGGTGGACATTTCAGAATAAACTTTTTTCATACTGTTCTTTGAGGTCGTAGAGTAGAATTCCCTTTAGCCACCAAAATTCCGTTCTTGTTTCTCTCATCTCCACTAGTATCTCTGCCAGCTCTTGCCTTGTTTGAATGTCTAGTGCATGTGGTGATGGGGGTGGTATCTGTGGTGGACTCTCATGTGGTGTGAAACTTTCTAGTGGACTCGAGTAGGGAGACAGTGGATTGAAGGAGTGGAGTGATTGGAACCAAGGAGCATACACCTGCCCCATTGGTGAGGAGGATAGAATGGCAGGAGGTTGACTGTTGGGTTCCCATGCAGGTTCATCGACTCATGGGGTAAGACCACTGATGTTGAGTTGAAGTTGAGGCATGGTGCTCCAGCATGAGAGGAGTCTGCGTGGTGAACCACTGGTTCTGAGTGTAGGCCTCCTTGCCTAGTCTTATTCCTTTCGTCACTATCTCTGCCAAGTGCGTACGGTTTTGAAGTAGGAGAACAACCTCCTTATTGTTCATCTCCATGGTGAAGATCAATGCATAACCTTGCAAGCCCATCTCCAACCAAGATTGGAGTGGTTGATCCATTATCATCGGTTGAGAAGTGTAGATCAGCGGGGTTGAGATGTGTGGCAGCTGTGGCCCCTGCATGGCTAGCCTTGGGAGTTGGAAAAACTGGATGTTGTTTTGTATATTCTCCCTCAGAGACATATTTTAGTTGTTGGTCGTAAAAGAGGGCCTCTGCATTGTTGATAATTTTAGAACTATTTTGTGTATGAATGGTGTTTTGAGAAGAATTATTGTAGTTGTCTATTAAGGACTAAAATTATGTATGTGTTGAAGAAAATAATGGATTGTTTGGATGGTAAGTAGTGTCGTGTAAGACTTCACATGTTTTGCAATCATTGTGTTTACATGGATCTTAAGGAGACCTATGGTCTTGAATATTATAGGGTACTGTAGCATGCAATATATCCTGGTTTTGGCTTATTGTTAATAAGGACGTGGCTGAGTGAGGTGTGTTCAATTGGGATTTGTCTATTAAGGATTGGTCTTGGGAGGTGAGTGTGCTGCTATGTGGAGAAGATAGTTGATGTGTCTGTGCTTCCTTAGGAAACGTGTGTTGGTCACTTAAGTAGGTTAAAGAGTGGGATTGTGAATCAAGTAATATAGTCTTAGGGTGCTCAATAATTTTATTGGGTAAATAGGGGTGTGAGGCTATGATCCGTGTTGATTGGTCAAGAGTGGGCTGCAGCATTGGTATCTCTATTGTAGTTGATCTACATTCCCCAGTTGGGCCAACTTGTATTGGGCTCGTACATATTTGATTAGCCACTCCCATAGTTAGTCCATAGTCAGCTAGGGTGTCAAATTTGTTAATGAATTCCTTATTGAGCATAGCAAGCATGTGTGGGTTAGTCAAGGGTAGCCGACCCAATTGTGGCCTAGTAGGGTTAGAATACTTACCTGCCATGGGTTGCTCTTCCGCCGCTACTATAGCCGCCTTGCTTGTGGTGGTTGTGGAGTTCTTGTATGTGTAATTTGATTTCCTTGCAAAGGTGACTGTTTTCCGGTCACTCTCATGTGTTTGGTCAGTGTTTGGTATTATAGAGGAGGTTGTAGCCTGATTTTTATACTTTGTTCCAGTGAGGAATGTGCAACAAAAGAACAATTAGGTTTTGCATGACCAAATCGTCCACAACTCGTACAGAGTAAGTTAAGCCCCTCATATAGAAGTGTTTGCCTGTGATGGCCTATGTGGATATGAGTTTTTAAAGGTTTTTTTAAGGGTACTTCAATGCAAATACGTGTATATCTTCCCCTTGTAGTTGTTGAAGTGCATGTGTCTATCTTTAATAATTGACCTATTTTCAAGCCAACCCTTTGTAGTATTTCCAAGTCATAGAATTCAGTCGGAAGTTCAGGAAGTCTAACCCAAATAGCCGAGTAAGTAAGCTGTGTAGATGATGCTATGAATTTGGGTTCCCACCTTCGAACTGACAAAAAATGGCTCAGTATGAACCATGCTCCACCGTGGAGAGCCTTAATCATATTCTCTTCTTTTTGAAATTTAATAAGAAAAAAGTCAGACCCCAGATCAATAATAGGGAGGTCTTCAGTTGGCTTCCATAGATCTAGGAGCTTGTTCCTTAGAATATGATGGGCAATCCTCCTTCCAAAGAGCTTTATTATTACCGAGTATTTCTAAGGTTCATACAAACGTGATTTATCAGTGGAACTAATTAAAATAAAAGTGTCCTCATCTGTAGTGTTTTGGATGATTTCATCAGAGAGATCAGTTGTAGTTATTGTATCTTGTTGATTGTTTAGTGTTGGTAATAGATATTTATTGGATAGTAGAGTTTGCAGAAAAGTTGCTGGCTTTGTAGGTGTGTTAGTATCGTCTATTTGCATGGAACCAATGTACGGTAGTTTAGTGATTGGTTGTTATGTAATTAATGTTCTTATTGTATCCTATTCCCCACCCCACCTTTCCCTTGATGTAATAATTTTATTATTATTGCTTTAGACAATATACACGAATTTATCAATTTTATTTTCAAAACTAATCACTATATTTTTATTGATGAGGGTCATTCCCCGTTGAATCAATTAAACGTTGCGGCTTTAGCGCTTTGGTGTTTTTAGTGTTACAATTAATAAAAATTGTACATAAAATGCAGAATACATGGTCCTCGTGTCCCGTGTGACAAGAATGTGTCACAAAAATTTAAAGGTAAGTTTTACAGAGTGATGATTAGACCATATTGTTTGGGGCAGAGTGTTGGCCAGTCAAAAAATTTCATATCCAGAATATGAAAGTTGCAGAAATAAGAATGTTGAGATGGATGTTCGAGCATACTATGTTGGATAATCCGTATATAGGTGCGCATGGCTCCCATAGAAGACAAGATGCAGGAAGCGAGGCTTAGATGGTTCGGGCATGTGAAGAGGAGAAGCTTAGATGCCCAGCAAGGAGTTGTGAGTGGTTGGTTTGGGTGGGTATGAGAAGATGTAGAGGGCGGCCAAAGACGTACTGGGGAGACGTGATCAGGCAGGACATACGACAACTTCAACTTACAAATGACATGGCCTTTGATAGAAGGGTGTGAAGGTTGATAATTAGGGTAGAAGATTAATAGATATTCGAACATTTTTCTATTCCATAACTAGGATTTTTAGGGTTAATATGATGTCTTGTTGTTAAATTGCTAGTATTAGATGTTGTTTTGCTACAATCTTATGCTTCGGTATACTAGTATTTTGTTGTTATTATTGTTTGTTGCTATTGCTTCCTTCCGTCTATTTTTCTGATTCTTATATTGCATTTATTATCTTTTTGGCTTTTGTAGTTGATGTTGTTTGTTTCTACTGTTACTTTTTATCTCGTTGAACCGGCGGTCTATCAGAAAATTTCTACCTTCCAAATAATGGTGTAAGACATGATTATACATTATACATACTATAGACCTCAGGAGTAAGATCTGAGTACGTACTACAAAGTACAAACCTCTCTTGTAGACTCCGCTAAATTTGTTGTTATTGTTATATTTCAAATGAGGCTTATTATATACAAAAAAGTTGGTCATGGAAGACCAAAAGTTTGATTTTTCTTGGCAGACAAGATCACTAGTCTGGCCATTGACTCATAGACTTTTCTTCTTTCCTCTATTCCTTCAGCTATCTTTGATTTGTCATATGCTTCTTATCAAGCTATCTAGATACATTTGACTCTTCTAATATTTCTCCATGATAAGCTTGCTTTGCAACTCTCCTTTTGCCCAAAGAAATGCATATAAATACAACATTTTCCAAGCCCATTTCTCCACTCTCTATCACAGAAAGAAACAAAGATGATATACAATATTTCATTAGCAATCTCTTTTGTCATAATAATTATTCTTTTGAGATGGGGTTGGAGATTCATGAATTGGCTGTGGTTGCAGCCAAAGTGTTTGGAGAAATGCCTCACAGAGTTGGGTTTCAGGGGAAACCCTTACAAGCTGTTGTATGGAGACATGAAAGAAGTTGTGATGATGGATGAAGAAGCTAAGTCCAAGCCTATCAAATTCTCCCATGATATTGTCCCTAGAATCATGCCCTTCATCCAAAAAACCATTATCGATTACGGTACGATGAATAAAATTCCCTAATACATATGCACCTTCTCATTCATTATGCTTTTTTTTTTTGGGTGGCTATTTTTCCCTTCCATTTCATATACTTGGAAAGTCAATATAAGGAGTTTAACCTGTTGAATCTGTGTGAATTCCTCTAGAGCATATAGATGCAGCGGCGGAATCAGGAATTCTAATAAAGGGATTAGAAAGAAGAAGAAAAAACCCAAGAATATCACGTCTAAGATTTTTGTCACTACACAAAAAGTTTCTCCTGCGCCAAGAGGATTCAACGATTTATATATATCTAAGAAATTTTATTTTTACACTATTTGAATAAAATAATTTTTCGATGTAGGGAATTCAAATGTTGGACTGTGTAGCTCGCCCCAACACATATTGACATGACACTTCTTACTGAGCAAATACCATGGGCGGAGCTGGGGTGGAGGGGATGAACCCCTTTTGTCGAAATATTACACTGCATATATAATGAGAGTATTAGATATTGAATCCTCTTGGCCTCTTCGCATGTTATGCTTTTATTAATTTTTGAAAATCCTGCCCCCCGCCACCGGCAAATACATGAAAATATTTCATAGATAGGTGGCAATGAAACTTGTGCACAGAACCTCAGCCTTCTCTGATAGCTTATTATATTGCGTGAACTGATTAATCTGAACGCTTAAATTGTTAGAGACACGTTTATTACTTTGTTTTTAGATCTATAACATAACAAACATTATTGAGCGACTTTGTTTGTGTGAGATATTATATGTCATCTCAATAGGTTTTTTCACTAATGATTATATAGCATCTTAATTATAGGTAAGAAGTCTTTTATATGGTTGGGGCCAACTCCTGCATTGCTCATCATGGACCCAGAACTTATAAGGGAAATCTTGTCAAAGAGTAATATATTCCAGAAGCCTCCGCCTACTGCACAAACAAAATTGTTAGCAGAAGGAATCTTGAGCTATGAAGCAGATAAGTGGGCTAAACACAGAAGAATCATCAACCCTGCTTTTCACCTAGACAAGTTGAAGGTATCTCTAAACTCAATATAGTTGCTTAAGTTTCTAGGATTTAACTTCTATATATTGACGGTAATAAGTGTGAATAGTAACCTGCTATGTATAACATGTTAATATGCACTGATAAAAGGGCAGCCCGATGCACAAAGCATCCTGCATCCGGGCGAGGTCTAGGGAAGCACCACACCCTGGGGGGGGGGGGGGGGTTGTAATGTAGGCAGCCTACCCTGATGCAAGCATCAGTGACTGATTCCATTGCTCGAACCCGTGACCTACAGGTCAAGAGACAACTTTACCGTTGTTCAAAGGCTCCCCTTCATAAAGTGCTAACGTCCACCGTGGGGCTCGACCTATGGCCCCAAGGTTAAGAGTGCTAACGTCCACCGTGGGGCTCGACCTAGACTTAATATACACTGACAGGGTAAACTTTTTTTATACAATATATATAAGTAAATCCTATTGATTTGTACCTTTCCAAATATGCAAACTCTAATACTGATTGTGGTTGTTTAAATGTAATATATTATGCAGCATATGGTACCTTCATTCCATTTGTGTACTTGTGAGATGTTGAGCAAATGGGAAAAAATTGTCTCAGCAGAAGGATCAGAGGTAGATGTGTGGCCATATCTTCAAAGTTTAACAAGTGATGCCATTTCAAGAACTGCATTTGGCAATAGCTATGAAGAAGGAAGAAAGATGTTTGAACTTCAACAAGAACTAGCCAAAATTATCTTAAAAGTGACAGAGTCAAGTTATATTAAGTAAGTTACCTTCATATTCGTCCCTCTAGTATAGTTGTATACATCAAAACGTTTGGAGTCATACTATACACCAACAGTGTAAACAAATTTTACACCATGACTGTTGTTTAACTTATTATAATAGGTAGTTAACATTTTATCGGATTATCAATTAATGAGTACGTATCGTAGAGATTTACCTCATTGTTACCTTATAAGTTACACTGTTATTGCATAGAACATAAACTCTTTTCTAAATTATAGGTTCTTGCCCAACAAAGAGGATAGAAGGATGAAACAAATATATCAGGAAGTAAGATCACTTGTGTTGGGAATTATCAATAAAAGAATGAATGCAATTGAAGCAGGGGAAGCATCAAATAACGATGACTTATTGGGTATATTATTGGAATCCAATTTGAAAGAAATCCAGGAACATGGAAATAAGAAATTTGGAATGAGTATGGATGAGGTAATTGAAGAGTGTAAGTTGTTTTATTTTGCTGGACAAGAGACAACTTCAGCATTGCTTACATGGTCAATGATTGTATTGAGCAAACACTCCGACTGGCAAGCTCGTGCTAGAGAAGAGGTTCTTAAAGTCTTTGGCAACAATAGACCTGACTATGACATGCTGAATCAACTCAAAGTTGTAAGTGCATCATCTCTATGTATCTATGCACTAAGTTTGAGGGTTTTTGTATATTTTTCTTTTTTATTCTTTGAAACACTAGGAATTAAGTTAATATACACTGACAGTCTATGTAATTTAACATGTGATATCAAGTGAAAAAAAGGGCAGCCCGGTGCACTAAGCTCCCGCTATGCGCGGGGTCCGGGGAAGGGCCAGACCACAACGGTCTATTATACACAACTTTACCCTACATTTTTGCAAAAGGCTGTTTCTATGGCTCGAACCCGTGACCTCCTGGTCAAATGGCAGCAACTTACCAGTTGAGCCAATTTCAAACATGTGATATCAAGTCATTCACCATTTTTCCTAATGCTTTAACTGTTATAGCGATCTTGTAACAACCTTATAAATGACCTGATTTACACAATCAATATATTGAATTTGAACTCTTTAAATAGAACTGGAGTGTTTAAGTGGACACCCGGTGTCATTAGGCGGATACCTACCTGTATCTTTTCAAGAAGAATTTAACTTATGTCCACTAACTGTGTAAATTAACAAATTTTTATATTATCAGTGTAATTTAACATGTTACCTACCTTATTTTCTAGTTACTAATTTACCTTTTAGATAACATGATACTGATCCTATAAAGATTTATTTAAACTGTCACTATATAGAAGCTAAACTCCGATTAAAAGGTTGTTTTGCTACTTGAACAGGTAACTATGATTATTCAAGAGGTCTTGAGATTGTATCCACCACTTCTTTTGATGGGTCGAGAGGTACATAAAGAAACCAAATTAGGAAACTTATCACTACCAAGTGGAGTGCAACTCCTATTACCAACAATAATGTTGCATCATGACCAAGAAATATGGGGTGAAGATGTTAAAGAGTTCAATCCAGAGAGGTTTAGTGAAGGAGTAAACAAAGCAACAAAAGGCAAGTTTGCATACTTTCCATTTAGTTGGGGACCAAGAATCTGCATTGGACAAAACTTTGCTATGTTAGAGGCCAAAATGGCTCTTGCTATGATTCTACAACACTATGCTTTTGATGTTTCTCCTTCTTATGCTCATGTTCCTTATTCAGTGCTAACTCTTCAACCTCAACATGGCGCTCAGCTAATTCTACACAAGTTGTAGGTGGAGGAGGAGCCAAAGTTTGAAGTTTTTGAGCTCTGAACTTATCGCCGTTTAGCTTTAGTAAATTCTATATTACAAATACAGGATCTAAGCAAAAATTGTTGGTTCATCTAAACTCGTGTCTAATACTTTAGTTCCGCTCCTTGATTATTTGGAGCATCTTGTAGCCAAGTTATCTTACGAAGTTTTGTTTAATATTTGGTAATAAAGGATCACTTATTCTAATTTTTGTTGTTACATGGTTTTGGGTTGTTATATTTGATTTGTTAAGAAAGCTGGTTCTTGCTCTTATTCAGGAAGAGTGTATTTAGTAGATTATTAATTAAAGTCGAATCTATTATTAAGTGTATGTGTATCTCCTCATATTTTCTTGGTAAAAAACGTTGGTGAGGTTGATGGCTGCGGCTTCAGACTACCCTTTCCTCATGTACACAATAACATCAAAAGGGAAAAATTCTGCTTTGGTGACATGAGATAGAAACAACAACAACAAATCCAGTATGTTCCCAACATGTGGGGTTTGGGGAGGGTAGTCTGTACCCAGACCTTACCCCTACCTAATACAGGTAGAGAGGCTGTTTGACATGAGATAGAAAACATAACAAAAAATGGTCCCATATAATTTGGAGTAGGAATAAAAATAATATCTTAGTAGGCGTTTGGACATAAGAATTGTAAAATTCGAAAAAATGGTATTTGAAATTTATTAGAGTTGTGGTTAGGACATAAATTTCAGTTTGGGTTGTTTTTAAAGTATTGTGAGTGATTTGAGTGAAACTTTTGAAAAATAGCATTTTGCAGTTTTTCAAATTTTCGAAAATTTCCAAAATGCATCTTCTAGTGAATTGGAAATTTTATGAACAAACGCTGATTTCGAAAAAAAGTGAAATTTTTTTGGAAAAATCTTTCATCAAATTTTATGTCCAAACGGGCACTTAAATATAGTCTTGAGCAATATTATTGATTGCAATAAACTTTCTTTTCTCTCTCGGCGCACGTTAGGTGACTGACTAACCTGCGCCTTCGCCGGAAATGGGAGGAAGACCGAGGAAGAACAACACCAAAACACTAGTAATGGACAGGAAGCTGACGGCTGATAGCACACGCGAGTAAGGAAAAGGAAATGCTAAAGCAAAGGAGAAAATGCAGGAGGAGGAGCTAGAATAGGACAATGACAGTGATGCAAACTGGCCAGATTTGGGCAATTATCGAAATCAAGCAGTAACACCAGTGAGTTCCAGCAAAAAATTGACATCTATGGAGAATTCTGGTACGAAATTAGCGCAATAAGGATTACAAGTGAGCAACCCCGCTCGAGTGTGGTGCAAATCAATGGAACAGTGCATGCAAACCCCAATAAGGATCAGAGGGCCAATGCTATGGATAACAAGAAGGAAAATCAACAGAAGAGCACAATACCAACAGTAGAGAAGGGACGATCATGGGCAGGACTTCTTCAGGAGAACAAATTGGCAGCGAAAGGTATGAATCTAACTTACATACCCCCAGTGATGAAGGATGGTGAAGTAGTGGTGCAATTGATGGATGAGGACATTGCAGAGGAAAACCTAAAGTGGACTCGAGCTGTTATACTCTATGTGGTGGGGAATACTCCATCAATTGGAGCTATTGAAAGGTTCATAGCTAATCAGTGGGCTAATGTGCAGAAACCTAAGGTGTTATTCCATAATGATGGTTACTTCATTATTCTGCTTAGTACTAATGAAGAGAAGGAGAGGGTGATGATGAATGGGCCTTATACAATCAATAGTAGGCCAGTTATTATGAGGCAGTGGTCGGAGAATTTTGATTTCAATGAAAGAAGTGCTGAGAACTATCCCTTTGTGGATCAAGTTTCCAAATCTGCCACTTAATTTTTGGAGTAACCAAGCCCTAAGTAAAATTGGAAGTGGACTGGGAAAACCATTATATGCTGATGCTTGCACAACAATTGCAAAAAGAATTTCATATGCTAGGGTCCTAATCGAGATGGATGTTACAAGGCCACTGCCAGAGAAGATCAAGTTGTACGATCCTAGAGGCAAGGTGCTAGAGCAGCTGGTTCTTTATGACTGGAAGCCCAGTATTGTCAGAGGTGTTGTCAACTAGGCCATATATGTAAGGACCAAAAGAAGCAGAAGCAGGATGGAATGATGCAAAGTAATGGGGAAGGAGTGCTGAAACAGGAATGGAGGAAAGTTAGAATACTTGAACCTGTAGCTGATAAAATTGATGCCCAAGGTAGATTCATTGAACAGTTGGAGGAATTTCCAACTGTGCAGCAAAGCAATCCAGAAGTTGAGTCACAGTGGCAAGTAGCTCGAGGTAAATCTGCTACAAAGAAGAGTGCAGAAGCGATACGGGAGAAGGAAGTGGACATTGGTAATGCCTTCAAAGCATTATTTGATACTGCTCAAAAGATAGTTCAACTGTCTGAAGCCAAAGGAGCTAAGGAGAAGCAGAACAAGAAGGCAAGGGAAGGAACTCTACAACAAACTATCATATCATGATGAACTTTATAGCATGGAATGTAAGGGGTTTGAATAAAGTGTACAAACAAAAAGAACTAAAAAAAATTTGCAGAACAAATAAAGTGGTGTTGATATCCATAATAGAACATAGAGTGAAGAGAAGTAATGTTGATTCTGTAATAAGGAAGGTCTTAAATAACTGGAAATGGGTGGACAATTACAATGAAGCTCCCGGAGGCAGAATATGGATTGTATGAGATTCAACTCAGGTGGACTATGCACTGATTAGAACTCATGAACAATTTATACCGGGGAAGGTAACTATAATGCAGCAAAACACTAATTTTTACCATTGTGCTGTTTATGGGAAGCATACAGTTAAAGATAGGAAGAATCTATGGGAGGAGCTGCTGAGGTCTATGATTAATATAAGCAGTCCTTGCCTCATAATGGGTGACTTTAATACTATTCTAACTAGTGAGCATATGTTTAATGGTAGCCCTGTGCAAGAAGTGGAGATAAGGGAGTTCAAACAGTTCTTGTTGGATACTAAAGTAGATGAATTGAAAACTGTGTGAAGACAATATACATGGACTAATAACCATGTACATAGTAGGATTGATAGAAAAATCTGGTTAATGCTGAATGGATACAAAAATGGCCTAACATGGAGGGGATATCTATGAATCCTGGTTTTTCAGATCATTGCCCGTTAAGTGTGAGTTTTGACACCAACAACCAAGCAGGTGGGAGACCTTTCAAATTTCTTAACTGCTTGGCAAGTTTGAGTTCTTTTGAAGAGACAGTACAACATGTTTGGAGAGCTAGAGAGGGTAGATCTACAATGTTATCTGTGTGGAACAAACTTAAGAAGCTGAAAGGGGCTCTGAAACAAATGAATAAGGAAGAGTTCAGTGGAATTGAAAATAAGATACAAGATGCTAGGGGGAGATTAGAAAATATACAAAGTCAAACGAATTTCCTAGGCCAAGATGATGAGCAAATTGCACTTGAAAGAACTACTAAATTAGAACTGGAAAAATGGTTGATGGTGGAGGAAAGCATCATGAAACAAAAGTCTTGGTTACAATGGCTTAATTTTGGGGATTCTAATACAACTTTCTACCATGCTTGCATGAAAAAGAGACAAGCAAGGAACAACATTGGCAGATTAATCACTAGTACTGGGCAAATACTACAAAATCCAGGTGAGGTGGAGGCAGAAATCCTAAGTTTCTATAAGGGGCTGCTTGGTACTGCAGCAGCTCAGTTACCAGTTATCAATCTAGAGATTATGCAGAATGGGCATGTACTGAGTAGGAGGCAACAACTACAGTTAATTAGACCTGTTAGCAGAGAAGAAGTGAAACAAGCTATAATGGGCATTGATGACAGCAAGGCTCCAGGGTGTGATGGGTACAATTCCTATTTATTTAAGAAGACATGGCACATAGTGGGAGAGGAAGTTACTGCAGCAGTTCAAGAATTTTTTGAGAATACAGATATGTGTAAAGCTATCAATTGCACAACAATCACATTGATACCAAAAATTCAGAATCCAACAAATATAAGAGACTTCAGACCTATTTCATGTTGTACAGTTTTATATAAGATCATCTCAAAGGTGATTACTACAAGAATGCAAGGGGTGATGGAAGATTTGATAGACAATTGTCAAGCTGCTTTTGTACCTGGAAGATTGATTACAAATAATATTCTTATGAGACATGAATTGGTCAAAGGTTATAGAAGAAAGAATATATCTCCAAGATGTATGATTAAATTAGACATGTAGAAAGCCTATGACTCTGTGGAATGGATGCACATAGAACAAGTGCTGAAACTTTCCTGAAATATTTGTGAGGTGGATAATGGCTTGCATCAGAAATATCCTACTCAGTGCTCATCAATGGTAGACCAACTGCACCATTTGAGGCAAGGAAAGGTTTAAGGAGGGAGATCCACTCTCCCCTTTCCTGTTTGTTTTGGCTATGGAATACTTGAGTAGGTCTTTGAAGACACTGAAAGAAAACAAGAAGTTTAGATTTCATCCAAGGTGTGCCAGATTTAACTTAGTTCAGCTGGGATTTGCAGATGACTTACTACTGTTTTGTAGAGGAGATGTACAGTCTGTACAGATCCTGCACAAGCACTTCCAGCAATTTTCTGCAGCATCAGGACTGATTGCCAATCCAAATAAAAGTTGCATTTATTTTGGAGGGGTGAGCAACTTGACTCAACAACAAATTATGGAGATGTTAGGCTATACAAAGGGAGAATTGCCTTTCAGATACCTAGGGGTCCGTTTGAGTACTAAGAGGTTGTCTACTATACAGTGTGAGCCCCTAATAGAGAGGATGTTAAGCAGGATTCAGAGCTGGACCACAAAATTCTTGTCATATGCAGGTAGAGCAGTACTGGTTAAAAGTGTGCTATTTGCTATACAAACTTTTTGGGCACAGATTTTCATATTGCCTAAGAAAGTTATCCATTTCATAGAAACTATCTGTAGAAGGTTTCTATGGACAGGTAATGCTGAACCAACAAAAAGGGCTTTGATAGCCTGGGAGAAACTATGCTCACCTAAGGTTGCAGGAGGCTTGAACTTCATTGATGTGGAGCTGTGGAACAAAGCTGCTATTTGCAAGCTGCTATGGAGTATTTGCACTAGGAAGGAGAAGTTATGAGTACATTGGATACATACTATATCAAGGATCACATAGTCTGGAGTACAGAACCAAAGAGTGCTTCATGGGTAGTACAAAAGATCTTTCAGGCAAAGGATTACTTTGCCAAGGCAGGTCTTAATGAAGAGGGTATTCAGAGGATGGTGAAATGCTCGGTCAAACAAATATACAAGACCTTACAAGGAGGATTTCAAAAAGTGCCATGGAGGAAGTTAGTATGCAATAATCAGGGGCAACCCAAGTGCATATTCATTCTAAGGTTGGCAATTCAACAAAGGCTAGCAACTAAAGACAGACTAGCAAGATGGGGTGTAATTACAGAACAAACATGCTCTTTGTATAACAAGGAAAATGAGATAGTGCAACACATGATCTTTGACTGTGAGATAACAGGGAGGATATGGAATGGTCTGCTGAAATGGCAAGGAATATGAAGAACACATCATGCATGGCAGGAAGAAATAACATGGCTGGCAAAGCTGACCAAAGGAAAGAGTGCAAGGGCAGCAATATGTAGGATGACAAAGCGCTGCTGTCTATCACTGTTGGCAAGAGAGGAACAATGTGATTTTTCATAAGAAGAGAAGAACAGACACTACTATACTTCATCTTATCATCCAGGAAATACACATAAGGGCAGCTAAATTCCCTTGTCTAGATAGAGCAATGGCTGAGTTGAATTGGTATCCGGAAGTTAGCAAGAGTATGAAACAGTATTGGTAGAAGACGAAGCAGTAGAAGCAGTCAATGATAGGTATCACCAAACTGGGGCTTCATTCCCAGTAGGTGGTACGCTAGAGGAAATTTTGTAACAGTCTAGATGAGTTGTAAATATTGTTACTTGGTAAATAAAATACTTAATTACCAAAAAAAAAAATAGTCTTGAGCACTAATTTTGTTCTTTAAGTTTGTCAAAAATGATACTTTTGATCTTCGCCAATATTTAACAGACTCTTCCAGAATTGTGATTTTCACTGGGTTTGAGAAATTTTGGTTACACGTTGAATTTTTTTATTGATATGTGTATAATTGTATAAATTGTGTTGGTTGGTATTAACCAGTTGGAATATATATAAAATTATAAATCGTGTAAATTGTATTTATTGGTAACTAGTTGTAATATTTTCTTTCCAATGTAATATTTGTGATTTGCACAAATAGGACACTTTGGTAGGGGTGGGCATATATCGGGTAAAACCGATAACCCGAACAGTTAATTATTTATTGGGTTATCGGTATTGGGTTATTGGGTTAACGGTTCGGTAACGGATTAAATTTTTTTTATTGGGTTATCGGTTCGGGCTCGGTTTGGCAATTCTGTTATTGGGTAAAATCGATAACCCAATAAAGATTAACTAATTTACTAGTTTACCCTTAAGTATATACATACTAGGGTTTCATAATTCATACTTCATAGTCCACTCTTTGATTTCTCTATTCTTTCTCAGTTTCTCCGCCTCACGCCCTCACCAATCAGCCCGTCAAGACTCAGGCCGGCGTCAGTCGCATCACGCCCTCACCAGTCAGCCCGTCAAGACTCAGGCCGGTGTTAGTCGCATTTCTCAGCTTCTTTCTTTCACTCTTCAGTTGCATCTTCACTTCATTTCTCAGATCCATCATATTCTTCAGTCGCATCTTCTTCACTCTTTAGTCACATTTCTTAGCCGCATTCTTCAGCTTCATCTTGATTTTTCGTGTAAGTTTTTAGTTGCTTCATCTTCATCTTTTTCTTAGTTTGTTTGAAAGAATTCTGGCTCTGAATTTTTCTTAGTTTGTTTGAAAGCTGAAGTGAGATTTTTGTTTATATTTTTTGGGTTGAAGAATGAAAGATAGAAACTTTGGTTAGTGTTTATTTTATTGGATGTTGCAGTAAATTTAAGTGAAATTGAACAGTTCTGAAAAGAATTTTAGCAAAACAGTTTTAGCAAAACAGTTCTTAAAATCTTATAAAACTGTTTTAACAAAACAGTTTTATACTGAAACAGTTTTATACATTGCGAAACTATTTTAGTTGTTTTATCTTATCGGGTAAACCGATAATCGAACCGATAATGATCGATAACCGATAACCAATATCTTATCGGTTTGGTTATCGGGTTATAATATTTGTAAACCGATAACCGATAGGCAAAACCGATAATATTCATAACCGAACCAAACCGACCGATGCCCACCCCTACACTTTGGTGTCACTCCTTTTGCCCCTGGTGGTTCTCTTGGCAAAATTTTAAGTTTAATACGTATTGTGGCTCGCTTGCCTCATGAGGACCGTAAAGGTTTGCCTATGAGGCAACTGAGGGTCAAAAAATCAACACCATTCATTTTTTAGGTCATTAAGTGTAATTTACTGTTACCTAGGGTGCGTTTGGTATAACGGAAAATGTTTTCGGTAAAAAATGTTTTATTGAAAAATAAGTAATAATCTTATTCATTTTCAGGTGTTTGGTACGCAATTTAAGGAAAATAACTTCTCAAGACTATTCAAGAATAACTTAGATATAATAAGCATGAAGCCATAAACTTTCTAACCAACAACCTTCCAAACCCACAAATTTCATAAATTTCCGAACTGCTAAACTTTCGAAATCGCAAAATTTCGAACCCGTAAACTTTATAATTTCTAAACCCGAAAACTTTCAAACACATAAACCTCCAAACTTATAACTTTGGAACTTGTAAAATTTCGAACCTGTAAACCGAAAGATGAAAAAACTAAAACTGAAAATACATAAAAAAAAATATTTTTTTCGAGGGGTGGGGGTGGGGGGTGGACAGTGGGGTTGGCGGGGTGAGGTGAGGGTGCAGTTAAACGAAAAAATAGAAATTTAAAATTACAAAAAAAAAAAAAAGTAAAAAAAAATTACGAGGGGGGGATGTAGTAGGGTGGGTGGTGACGGAATAAAAAACTGAAACTTGAAAAAAAAAAAAACCTTTCTCGAGAGAGAGAATCGGGTGAGTAGGCATGACGCGGGGTTAGGTGGGTGTGTGTGGAGGTGTGGGGTGGGTTGGTGATGGCGGGAAAGGTTGAGAAGGAGTTTTGAAAAATGTTTTCTCTTATCTTGATAAAGAAAAAACTTTTCTCCAATTGAAGAAAAATATGTTGATAAGAAAAATATTTTCTAAAATATTTAAACTAACCAAACATGAAAAAATTAGAAAATATTTTTCGAAAAATATTTTTCTTCGTACCAATTACACCCCTAGTCCACTTAAAGGATTTGACAGACAGGGTTAAGAATGTATTTTTTTCATTCATATAGAGACATGGAACTAATGAAAGTTTAATATCATATGAAATACGAGACTTAGTAATGTTGATAAAATCTGACTGTGGGACAATCACCTTCTTCTCCTTTCTTTTCCCCCTTTTTATTATAAACGTATATTTTTTGGCGCTCTCAAAAATAATAGTCGACAACCTGTGTCTCAAACAAAGATTATTCTACTCCTTGTTCCACAAGGAAAGGGAAGATAGAAATTTAATATTTCTAGTCCTTCTTCCACTTTAAAGAAAAAGGATTAATTATATCATTTTACTTTGACTTGTATGTTTTTTCCAGAACTTAGCAACCAAGCATTGGAAGTTCTAGATAAGCTTAATTAACTCGTACTAGGATGACCCTCCTTTCCTTAGACTTTGAATTTGTGTTTGAATCTTTAAAATAATAGAATTTTGAGTTATATACATTGAATTTTGTATATCACCAAGTCATCTTTATCTATTGTGCATCTAAATTTTCTTATTTTATGATTGCAAATCTCATACTTATAAAGAGATTTACCTGTAAATATTATTTGGATAATCTGATAATATAATTTTTTAATACCGATACGTTTATAACTTAAACTCAAAAAATAATGGATACTTATTCAAAAAATATTTTTTGCACTTTTAGCTCGCGTCAGAAACTATTTATATTCGATAGTCGAAAAAGTGTATAAAATTTGTATATAACATACTAAATGTATACATATTTTAAAAAATATACTTTTTTCGGCTATTATTTTGAGAGCGGCTATACAACGTCATTTTCCCAAACAAAAATCTAGACAGAGACAGAATGACGTGTATTTCTTCATAAACTTTAAAGACGCGTGTGATCATTTTGTTTGTCAAACAATTTCTTAATTATAGTCAAAATTTAGCTCATAAAAAAATAATCCTTTTATTTTCATCAAATATATAATACTATCAAGATCAAAGAGCTCAGTGTGGAAAAAGCCTACAATGGAGATATCATATTACAGTTTAAAAATTGCAGTCTCATCATTTGTAGTTATCTTTGTATTAAAATGGGCATGGAAAATCTTGAATTGGGTTTGGTTCAAACCAAAAGAATTAGAGAAATGCCTTAGACAACAAGGTTTCAAAGGAAACTCTTATAGATTCTTGTTTGGAGATGTGAATGAAATGATGAAGGTGGGTAAAGAAGCTTTGTCTAAGCCTATTGATTTCTCCCATGATATTTGGCCTAGAGTCATGCCCTTCTTCCACAAAACCATCACCACTTATGGTACGTAGACTCTCCGTCGTTTTATTTTCTGTGTCTTAGTTTGACTTAGCACAAAATTTAAAAATATAAAGAAAATTGCCGAATCTCGTGATTTGAAATTAAAGGTGTGTTACCATACCAAAAGTATCTCTTAAATCTTGTGGTCTTAAGCATGTCATGTTATATTGTACGATAGGGATGGAGCTAGTGTATTGCGTATGGGTTCGGCAGAATCCAATAGCTTTAGCTCAAACCATGTATTTTATTAAAAAAACAAAAAAACATATGTACAAACTACAAAATAATTTATCCAAAACCTAGTAAGCCTCTTTTTTCTCCAGAATCAAGAACTTATATACTCAGAATTCTAATTCCCCCTCTGCTATAAGAGAGTATTATTAAGGGTAATCTGAGAATGTTAAGATTAATAACTTACTAAATGTTCTGGAACTAGTTACCTAAGACCTTGAAAATAATAAGGATTTAAGTTATTGTCACTGACTTAATTAGTTATAGTAAGTTAGCTACTATGTTACCGATGTTTATCATAAAAATGTATCTTATTTGGCGTAAATATGTTTACACCGTGATAAAATTTAAAGGGATCTTTACACAAATAATCAGTTATATTCATTATTTATTTTTTTAGCCGGTAAATTATATACTGATTATACATAATTATACACATAATATACCTGAATTATTTACATATTATATATCTATCGACTGTTTTAAGTTTTAGCGATGGGAGACGGCTATTTATGTTAATTCTTCAAAATTTTAAACTCAAAAGTTGTTGTACTTTTGTAGGTAAGAATTGTTTGGCATGGTATGGGCCAAGACCAGCAATTGTTATCGTAGACCCTGAACTTATAAGAGAGGTGCTAACGAAAAATTACATTTTTCAAAAGCCACCTGGCACTCCACTTACTAAGTTGGCAGCAAATGGACTTGCTGGCTATGAAGCAGATAAATGGGCTAAACATAGAAGACTTATCAATCCTGCTTTTCACCTTGACAAATTGAAGGTTTTTAATATGAAACTATCTTGTGTCAATTTGCACCACTTTTTTTGTAGTAGTTTATTGTAGACTTGCTTAAGAATTCCGCCCATATAAGCTTGCTCAAATTGTCAGTCTCAAATCCAAATATAGGAGGAGGATTGTGGTAGGCTGACAACCAGCGTAGAATTTGCTAAATTATTGACTTGCTTAAGGTTGGATTCTTTTTTTTTTTGTGTGCTTATTTTACTTGCCATTATGTTGTGGAAACAACCTCTTGTAGAAATGCAGGGTAACGCTGCGTACGATAGACCCTTGTGGTCCGACCCTTAATTCCCCGAACCCCGCGCATAGCGGGAGCTTAGTGCACCAGGCTGCCCACTTATCATTAGTGGCGGATGCACATACGGAGTTTTTATCGGCGAGCACTCATAACATTAAAATCCTGGATCCGCCATTGCTTATCATTATGTTGTGGGATTAGGGCAAGGAAAGGGGAAAGGGGGTGATGAGTATCGAATCCGCACCTGTTGTGTGAGATATTCTCATCGATGTCACTAAACTATAAGTTTTGGTGGTTATAATAAGGTTAGATTCTTATTTGTAGAATACCTTATTATATTTTCTTCTCAAGTATAATGCCTTTTATATGCAAATAACTCAAAAATTGGAAAGTAAAGTTCATTTGATCTATCACCACTACTAATAAGAGGAGGATCTAGGGTGAGTTCGGTAGATTCAACTAAACAAATTCCTTTTTAACTCACATAATGTACGCATGTAATAAAATCGTACATATTTTGATATTACTGATTTAAATCTTGGATTCACCTCTACTGATATTATTTTGTCTAATGCATAACGTGCAGCATATGCTACCTGCATTCCAATTGACTGCTAGTGAGATGTTGAGCAAATGGAAGAAAATTGTCTCGACAGAAGGATCAGAGATAGATGTGTGGCCATATCTACAAACTTTAACAAGTGATGCCATTTCAAGAACTGCTTTTGGCAGTAGTTATGAAGAAGGAAGAAAGATTTTTGAACTTCAAAAAGAGCAAATGGAACTACTTTTACAAATAGCACGCTCATTATACATCCCCGGATGGAGGTACAATTACTGATTTCATTGGGTTCTAAATTAATCACTATCGTATTTTAAATATGTGATTTCTTCTGATAATGAATGGTGGTGAGACTCGAAAGCATATCGTTGATTGCTTTGATACCATATTGAATTGTACGATCATCTCATCTGAAAGTTTAAACTGTTTGAGAAAAGCACACTTTTGTTTTCTTTTAGTATTACCTGTTATTCTTTTCGTTTCGATTTCTTACTAGCTTATTGTTGTTACTGCTTGGTGCTATTATTTTCTCTTGTCTTTTGTGAGCCGGGGGTCTATCAGAAACAGTCTCTCTACCTTCAAGGTAAGGGTAAGGTCTGCCTACTACCCTCCCCAGACCCCACTTGTGGAATTATACTAGGTTTTTTGTTGTTGTTGTATTTAATTGTGTGTTCATAGGCGGCCATAGTGTTGAAAATTCCTTCTGATATTGAATGGTAGTGAAACTCCAACATATATCGTTGACTGCTTTGATACCATGTTGAATTGTATGGTCATCTCATCTAAAGGTTTAAACTATTTGAAAAAACACACTTTCTATTACTTAATTATGTGTTCAGTATCTACTATGAAACTTTTCTTATTTGCAACTTCAATTCTACTTAATTTCTTGAACCATAGGTTTATACCAACAAAAACAAACAGAAGGATGAAGCAAATCTTTAACGAAGTGCGCGTATTGATATTGGGAATTATCAAGAAAAGAATGAGTATGATTGAAAATGGAGAAGCTCCTGATGATTTATTGGGAATATTATTGGCATCCAATTTAAAAGAAATTCAAAACCATGGAAATAACAAGAAATTTGGTATGAGTATTGATGAGGTGATTGAAGAATGTAAGCTATTTTATCTTGCTGGGCAAGAGACTACTTCAGCTTTACTTGTATGGACTATGATTTTATTGTGCAAGTATCCTATTTGGCAAGAACAAGCTAGAGAAGAGGTTTTGCAAGTGTTTGGAAATGATGAACTTGACTATGACAAGTTGAATCAGCTAAAAATAGTAAGTATTCTCTCCATGTTCACTTCAAATTACTTCTTCCGTCCTAATTTCTGTGACATTGTTTGACTGAACACGGATTTTAATAAGAATAAAGATTTTGGAAACATTTGGTCTAAAATAAGCCTTAGAAATTTACGTGACTATAAATCATCCATTAACAGTAAAATAAGAATTTTAAAGTTATTTTTTTTAAGTATAGAAAGTTGACATTATTTTAGGACCGAATAAAAAGAAAAATATGCCACATAATTTGAGACAGAGGACGTAAAATTTTCTTAATCCTTTGAGCTAGAAAAGAGTGTCACTTCTATATACATATAATAAAAAAGAATTTTTTTCACTTAAAAAATAATCAGGTAATAGTCCATAGAAAGTGTGACCGATTACCCGAAAAGTAGGACAAATACCTACTGCAATAAGTTAAAGGCATTAGCAGCAGTGGCGGAGCTATGTTGGCCAAAGGGTGGTCAACTGACCACCCTTTGCCAAAAAATTATACTACATATAAGATAAAATATTATTTGTTATTGATTAAAAATAGACTTTGAACACCCCTGCATAGTCCACTGACAAAGGGTGTTCAAAATTTGAACACCCTTATTAAATTTCCTGGCTTCGCCACTGATTAGCAGTATTATTTTGTTTATACTTCTAGTATATATATAAGTACATAACTTAAATATCCTAGAAAAAACCATGTCGTCGTGATGGCAATAATCACATGTGGTGGAACTGTTACACAAATAGCCAGCCAGATTCATCGTTTACCTTTTCTAGCCGGTATATATAGATTATATATTAACTATATACAGTTATACACATACTATACATGAATTATATACATCCCCCTATTACGTAGACGGTTGTTTGGGTTAATTCTTCTTTTTTGTTTGATAGGTGACTATGATCTTAAACGAGGTCATGAGATTGTATCCTTCAGGATATTTCATTAATCGAATGGTAACCAAAGAAACAAAGTTAGGGAATTTATGTTTACCTGCTGGGGTGCAACTTTTATTAGCTACAATTTTGTTACATCATGATACTGATATATGGGGAGATGATGCAATGGAGTTCAATCCAGAAAGATTTAGTGAAGGTGTAGCCAAAGCAACAAAAGGACAACTTGTGTTCTTTCCATTTAGTTGGGGTCCAAGAATTTGTATTGGCCAAAACTTTGCTATGTTAGAGGCTAAGATGGCAATTGCCATGATTTTGAAACACTATGCATTTGAACTTTCTCCATCTTATGCTCATGCTCCTCATCCACTTCTGCTTCAACCTCAATATGGTGCTCATTTAATTTTGCACAAGTTGCAGAAATGATCAGAACGGGAGTCTTACAGCTTGTTTGGATTGTTGTTACATGTCGTTTCATAATGTATCATATTGTATTCTACTGTATTGTATTGTATTGTATTGTTTGATGAATAGATTGTATCGTTTGCCGTTGTTTCATGATGTCATGACACACCAATAGTATGAAGATTAAATTTGTAACATTACTAAGAAAAGATAGGATACAAAGTAGAATTATTATATAAAAAAAGTACGATAAGGGATAAAATATGATTATTTAATGATAAGGAGGGGCAAGATGAGCGAAAAAAGCAAGAAAACGACATCACCACACCAAATCCGTCGTTCCATAAAGTGACACTTTTCGTCGTTACTTAATGATGGATTTAACGATATGATACAATAAAATTTAAGTAACATGAAGATAAACATTATTTTTAAAGTAACAATACGATATAATACAATATGTAACAACCATCCAAACAAGCCGTTAGAGCAACAGTAAAATTGTTTCCGTGTAACATATACATCACGGGTTCAAGTCTGTGAAAGTAGCCATTGTACTTATCTTAGAGTAGGTTGTCTACATTATACCCTCGAGGTATAATTCATCCCCGCCACCCTACGTGAATACATGATATTTTATGCGCCAGGCTGTACTTGTAAAAATGATGAACCGGAACTTAGTTATCAAACCTGTATGTATCATTGTAATCAACTATCAAAGAATTGCCTTTTCTTGTAAGATATTTATCATACTCTTCGATAAATTTAGTAGTACTATTTTATTCGGCTTATTAATGCAACTAGTTGGAAACCATTTCACTTTCATAAGTCTTTATTATTGTTCTTTTTTATAGTAGTGTTTGTAGAATTTAAACACATACATAGAGCCAACGCGGCGAAAATTATACAAGGAACGTACCTTTAACCATTGTTGTTCAAGTGTTGTTGGGAATCGCCTTGGAAGAACCTTGACAGAAAATCTAGAGTCTTCTAGCATGTGCCTATCGTTGGATGCCAGACTGATGGAGTCACATGCGTATTTATAGGTAGGCTAGGGACTCTTAGGCAAATACTTTAGCCCTAGGGACTTCTCATTAAATTATAATTACCCTAAGGGCTACTAATATATGATAGTTTCTTTCCATCAAAGAAATTACCATATATGCATAACTACAGAATATTATCTGATATATTATTTCCTTTGGGAGACAAGGTAAGTAATTTACCTTATATGTGGGCCACACTAGAAGTCTCTAGAAGAGACAGTAAATTTCTAACATTCTCCCACTTGGCCCACATATTAAAATCAGATAATCCTTTATGAGAGATAAACATATAATATGACCATAGACTTTATCACTCAACTAAAAGTTATGCAATAATCACATTAGCTAGAACATATCATTACATGAATCATGGCGGTCATGCTCTTAAACAAACACTTCATTCCATGTATTACAATGCACAATACATTCTAACAAAGTGTCAACAACTTTATGAATGAACTTAATATAAGTCACTCAGAGTCCAACTTTATTGATCCAATGATCACAAGATAATACATGAAAAATCAAAGAGTGCACTGTCATGTACATCAAAATAAACATAGCGTCTAGACAAACTATTAGAGAATAAAGCATGGCTAAATTGATCTACTAAGAACCATATGGGTTACATGATCCTTGAAAATATTAGGCGGTAGACCTTTAGTCATAGGATCAGCAATCATCAAAGTAGTACTAACATGCTCAAAACTCACATCTTGCTTCTTCACATAGTCTCTAGCCATCAAGTACTTTATGTCGATGTGCTTGCTTCGGCTGTCACTTTTGTTATTCATAGAAAAGAACACTGCAGCTGAATTGTCACAGAAGATTCTCAATGGCCTTGAAATGGAGTCGACAATCCTAAGGCCGAAAATAAAGTTCTTCAACCATAACGCCTGTGATGTAGCTTCATAGCATGCTATAAATTCAGCTTCCATTGTGGATGTTGCAACAATGTCCGCTTGACACTTCTCCAAGATACAGCACCTCCAGCAAGAAGGAAAATGTATCTTGAAGTGGATTTACAAGTGTCTTTGCATCCACCCAAATCAGAGTCTGAATATCCAATCACCTCCAATGAGTCAGAGTATTTGTATATGAGCTTAAAATCCTTGGTTCCTTGCAAATATCTCAAGACCCTTTTACCAGCTTTCCAATGGTCAAGACCGTGGTTACTTTGATTTGCCAAGCATTCCTACCGCAAAAGCAATATCAGGTCTAGTACAGACCTGTGCATACATAAGACTCCCAACAAGCGAAGCATAGGGAATGTCTTTCATTTGCTCCTTTTCCAATTCATTTTGTGGATATTGATTCAAAGAGAATTTGTCACCTTTAATTATGGGTGCTTCTTTCAATGTAGGCCTTTTGAGACAGTCCAAGTAATCTTTGGGATCTGTCTCTGTGAATCTTTATGCCAATGACATAAGAGGCTTCACCCATATCCTACCGCAAAAGCAATATTAGGTCTAGTACAGACCTGTGCATACATAAGGCTCCCAACAAGCGAAGCATAGGGAATGTCTTTCATTTGCACCTTTTTCAATGTATTTTGTGGACATTGATTCAAAGAGAATATGTCACCTTTAATTATGGGTGCTGCTATAAGTGAAAAGTTTTTCATCCCGAATCTTTCCAGAATTCTTTCAATGTAGGCCTTTTGAGACAGTCCAAGTAATCTTTGGGATCTGTCTCTGTGAATCTCTATGCCAATGACATAAGAGGCTTCACCCATATCCTTCATCTCAAAATTCTGGATAAGAAACTGTTTAGTCTCGTGCAACAATCCCAAATCACTACTTGCAAGCAAAATGTCATCCACATATAGAACTAGAAAAATATATTTGCTCCCACTTATCTTAAGGTATATACACTAATCAATGATGTTATCCGTAAATCCAAATGAAGAAATAACATTATGAAATATAATATACCATTGGCGGGAAGCCTGCTCTAGCCCATAGATGGATTTATTCAACTTGCAAATAAGGTGACTTTTGTCCTTATCACAAAATTCTTCAGGCTGACGCATGTATACCTCCTCTTCAAGATCTCAATTCAGGAAAGCTGTTTTCACATCCATTTGATGTAACTCTAAATCAAAATGAGCTACTAATGCCATGATTATTCTCAATGAATCCTTCTTTGATACTAAAGAGAAGGTTTCATGGTAATCAATGCCTTCCCTTTGAGTAAAATCCTTAGCTACAAGTCTGGCTTTTTATCTTTCGATATTACCCGATGAATCTCTTTTAGTTTTAAATACCCACTTGAAACCTATGGTAGAGGATCCCTTTGGCAATTCGACGAGATCCCCTTTGGCAATTCGACGAGATCCCCGACTTTATTTTTAGCCATAGATTCTAACTCTTCTTTCATGGCATCATACCAAAGTGTGGAGTTTTCTCCACTCATGGCTTGTGAAAACGAGCATGGATCATCTTTTAGTCTAATATCATAATCAGACTCTTGGAGATATACAACATAGTCGCTAGAAATTGCTGATTATCGAATTCTTGAGAATTTTCTCACCCCCACTGGTTCAGACACTTCTTCAGTGGGTTCAGGTAAAACGGGTTCATCTTCATGTGGCTCCTCAAGTGGTGGTGGCTCTTGAACTTGTTGTTGTTCAGATAATTCATGAGAATTTTTCCGAGCAACATTTAAGTTCCCAATGTATAAAGGTACCACACGTGGTTCCCTTATTTCTTCCGATTCCACCATTTGAGTCAAATCACTCCCACTTTCTTCATGTTCCTCAAGAAATTTAGTATTTCTAGCCTCAACAATTTTAGGAGAATGAGAAGGACAATAAACATTTAAATCCCTTAGAGTTAACTGCATAGCCTATAAAATAGTCGCTTATTGTTCTTTCATCCAACTTCTTTAGTTGTGGGTTACAAACCCTCACTTCAGTTGGACATCCCCAAACGTGTAAACGATTTAAACTAGGTTTCCATCATTTCCATAACTCGAAAGGTGTCTTGGAGACAGCCTTGGATGGAACCCTATTTAAAAAATACACAAGGATTTTTAAGGCTTCACTCTATAAGGATAAAGGTAAACTTGATCTGCTAATCATGCTTCTTACCATGTCCATTAATGTCCGGTTCCTTCTTTCTGCCACACCATTTTGTTGTAGTGTTCCTAGCATGGTATATTGAGCAATCATACCTTCACTTTTAAGGAACTCAGCAAATGGACCTTTAACTTGTCCCTTATTTGTGTGTATACCATAATATTCTCCACCCCTATCAGTCTTACAATTTTGATCTGAGCACCAGTTTGTTTCTCTACTTCTGTTTTATAAACTTTAAAAGCATCAAGTGCTTCTGATTTGTTAAACAGAAAATAGAGATACATATATCTTGAATAGTCATCAATAAATGAGATAAAATATCTCTCACCCTTCAAGCAAGGGGTAGGAATAGGTTCACAGATGTATGTATGTATGATCTCAAGCATTTGAGAACTCCTTTTGGCACCTTTAGTTGATTTGTTGGTCTGCTTACCCTTTATGCAGTCCACACAAGTCGCAAAGTCAGAAAAATCAAGAGCTTTTAAAACTCCATCATTAACCAACCTTTTGAATCTATCAATAGAGATGTATCCCAAACTCTTGTGCCAAAGACTTGATGAGTTCTCATTGATAATACATCGCTTAGTGCCAATTTCTTTGTCATGCAAAGTTAAAACATTGCATTCAAATGTGGGGTCTAGCTCAAGTTTATATAAATTTCCATTCAAATTTCCAAAACCAATAACTTTATTATCTTTCAAAAGTTTCACAGAAGGATAATGAAAATTCAAATCATTTCCACTAATTAATAGTCTTAAAAGAGAAATTAAAATTCTAGAATATTCTGGAACATAAATAACAAGACATCAATAACAACGACCAGCGACACACGAGGATCTAACCTCAAGTCATGTTTCCTCAATATGGCTGGTTACAATGATAAAAGTTCCATAACAAGTTCCAAATTGACCATTTCTACAACTTATACAAAATTAATTGAGCACCATATTGAGGTTGAAGTAGTAGTGGATGAGGAGCATGAGCATAAGATGGAGAGAGTTCAAGTGCATAGTTTTTCAGAATCATATGCCATTTTAGCCTCTAACATAGCAAAATTTTGCCCAATACATATTCTTGGACCCCAACTAAATGGAAAGAACACAAGTTTTCCTTTTGTTGCTTTGGATATTCCATCACTAAATCTCTCTGGATTGAACTCCGTTGCATCATCTCCCCATATTTCAGTATCATGTTGCAACAAAATTGTTGGCAACAAGAGTTGTACCCCTGCTGATAAACACAAATTCCCTAATTTTGTTTCTTTGTTTACCATTCGATTAATCGCATATCCTGCTGGATACAACCTTAAGACCTCGTTTAAGATCATAGTTACCTATAAAAAGATAAATCAAACTAGTGAATATTGCTCTCAAAATATATGGCTTTTAGAAGATGAGAAAAAGTTCAAAATTAGGTGAAGCATTCAATGGTGTCGTCTCGTAGTAAATGACATGGGTGAAAACTATTGAAGATCAGGGGTGTGTTTGATATGAAAGAAAATATAAGTCATTTTCTTGCAATCAAACACCAAAAAATATTTTCCTTGAGAAATATCTTTCATTAAAAGAGGAAAATTAACTCTCTTCGCTTATGTTTTTCCGATCGTCCATTTGAAATAGTTTCTAAACCTTAGAGAGTGTTGGATAGTGACACAAAGTTTCTTCTGAAAAATATTTTCTTTAAAGCAAACACGCCCCATGGTTCAAATTAAATCCCAACAGGAGATAAACAACCCTAGTTGATTTCTTCCCATATATCTAAGCTTTAGTGATAATGTTTTCCGGTATCTATGCTGGTAATAGGTACCTGTTCAGGTATAAAAAACTTACTTGTACCAGGTGTTTACACTAAAACTGTACCAATTTAACATACATTTTAAGAACTATATATGGTTTAGTGATAAGAATGTATGTGAAGATATATGTCATGTATTCATTGGGTTGGTATAAATGGTAGGTATAAGTAAGTTCTTATTCGATCGAAGTGTGCACAAACAGACCCGAACATCACCATTATTAAAAAGAAAAAGTTCAAAATAATTGAATATGTAGATAATACTTACTATTTTTAGCTGATTCAACTTGTCATAGTCAACTTCCCTACTTCCAAACACTTGCAAAACCTCTTCTCTAGCTTTATCTTGCCAACTAGGATGTTTGCACAACAAAATCATAGTCCATACAAGTAAAGATGAAGTTGTCTCTTGCCCAGCAAAATAGAAGAGTTTACACTCTTCAATCACCTCATCAATACTCATACCAAATTTCTTGTTATTTCCATGTTGTTGGATTTCTTTTAAATTGGATACCAATAATATTCCCAATAAATCATTGGTTTTTTGGATGAATTCACACAGATTAAGAAATTCACCTTCCAACATTAATTAGCAATAAAATTGATCATATTAACCTTTACTATCTCACATAAACACTCCTAACACATACTCCAAGGGCAATGTAGGAAAAAAATAATTAATTCATTCTTGAAATCTGGAAAAATCACTTATTTTGGACCACAAAAAAAAGGCCAAAAAATCACTTATTTTGGACCGGAGGGAGTACAAAGTAAAATGTAGAAATGACATTAGGTAGCCACTATTTAAGAATTAGCCGGTGCATCATCACTTTTAGTTTTTCAGTATAATTTTATAGGAAAAAAATATGCTGAAATTGTCCTAAAATTAAGATTTTTAGTTTAATATTTCAAGATAAAATAAAGGCAAAATACCTAACCGTCCCTAAACTTGACACGGATTATTAGTTATAGCCTTAAACTATTCGTGGTCTTAATTACCCCCTCAACTTGTCCTTTTGAGAGTCACCCCTGGACGCTGATGTGGCAAAAAGTGTGGGTGCACTCGCCTGCCACGTGGATTTTTCCGATATATGTGGCATTTTTTTGAAAAATAAAATATATTTTTACCTTTTAAGTATGTTACTTCATTAGATAAATTTTTTTCGAATACAATTTATGATAGAACTACATAATTTTGGCTAAATATTTTTATTTGGCTAAAAATAATAACGCTTTAGTTAATCTATTTTTGAATTTGATCTGAAAATAAAGATTTATACAATTGAAATAAATAGTCAAGGCATCATAAAAGTTATAAAAATACATAGTTTGAAATTAATTATTTTGGCTATAATCTTTTATATAGCTCTAAATTACGGTGCTCTAAAAATATTTTTTTTTTACAGATTTTACTTGAAAAAGAAAAAATACACAGTTGAAATAAATAGTCATTGTGTAAAAATACACAGTAAAAATATATATTCTTCTTTTGACGGGGGTTTTAACTGTGTATTTTACTTTTTCAAGTAAAATCTATAAAAATATATATTTTTAGAGCACCATAATTTAGAGCTATATAAAAAATTATAGCCAAAAGTTTTTTAGATGCCTTGACTATTTATTTTAATTGTATAAATCTTTATTTTCAGGTCAAATTCAAAAAAAAGATTAACTAAACTTTATTATTTTTAGCCAAATAAAAAAAATTTAGCCTAAATAATGTAGTTCTAGCCAAGTTTTATCATAATTGTATTCGAAAAAAATTATCTAAAGAAGTAACATACTTAAAAAGGTAAAAATATATTTTAATTTTAAAAAAAAATGCCACATATACAGGGAAAATCCACGTGGCAAGCGAGTACACCCACTCTCTTTGCCACATCAACGTCCAAGGGGATAATGGCTCTCAAAAAGTCAAGTTAAGGAGGTAATTAAGACGACCAATAGTTTAAGACTGTAACTAACAATTCGTGTCAAGTATATGTGGGTTATAAGGTATTTTGCCTAAAATAAATAATGGCTAAATTCTGACAAACATCATAAAAATGGCTATCTATGAAATCCATTTGCTCGGCCCAATTCGATAACGACTACTCATCTCCCTCCGCTGTCCATTTTTCCCGGCGAGCTTCTCCGGCGAAACCGAGTTGCAGATTTTCCCCATTCTTTTTCCAGCGATTTTAGCTGTAATGTGAACAGAGTTGCAATTCAAATTCATAAGGAAAGCCTCAGCTTCAATTACGCGTAGTTCTTTGCAACTTTTACGAGTTACTTCGTATATTTGTTAGTCCCTCAAGTGGTAATGTATTCAAATATTAATTAAGCTTATAGTTGAAGGGTACAAATATTCAAATCGCATACCAATTTTTATTGAATTATCGGTATCCATTCAGCTCTATTTGTATTCTCACCAATTTTTTCAATTGTGCTAATAATGTTGAAGGCCATAAAACTCTATTTCTTCTTATTCTTATGCATTTGAGTCATTCTGTTATGAGAGTTGGATTTTTTTTTCCTTTTACATAGATTCTAACACTACAAATCGATGCTATAGCCATATGTGAATAATTAGATTGAGCTATGTATCCTAGGGTTCCTGAATAAATTGATCTTGAATCATGTGCAGCTCAGGATATCCTAACTTATTTTGACACCACAGTATCAAGAGGAAGGTAGTTAGCTATCACCGCCAAAGGGTGGTGTAGTGGTAAGTACTCTTTCGGTCTTAACAAGAGGTCTTGGGTTTGGGTATGGATTCGCCTTTGGTAAGGAGTGCTTTACCTCCAAAGTGGAACTTTACGGCGCGAATCTTGATTAGTCGGGCCCCAAAACGCGTACCCGACACTGCGTGAGAAACAAACAAAAAAAGAAAAGAGGAAGTTAGCTGCCAGGATAAACCTGGGGGGAGGATTATTAATAATTTGTTGCACTGTGGAACTAGTGCAATCAATAGTGTAGTATAACTAGTGATGGACTTTGCTTCTAAATTTACTAAATTAATTACTATATACATTTTAGCCTTCTGTGTGATTTGCAGATAAGGGGATACTTTCTGCATATGATTAGTAATTAATATCTGTTTGGATAGACGCAACATGCTCATTTCATAGAACACAACGATCTAAGGGTGTTCACAACCATGTGTTTAGCGGTTCATAGTCAGAAGATCATTTTTGTCTGATTAAACCTTCATTACATGAAAACTATAGTTGCTTGCCTTAATTAAGATTGAGCGTGAGTATGTCTGTTTTAGTGCTCACACATCTGTTGTATCATACTGTTCAGTGTGCACAAATAGGTCTTTCTATTTTCTGTTCTTCAGCAGAAAAGAATTAAGTAGGTCCATGCCTTAGACGAAACTTTTAGTCTATGAAAACAGGTACCCATAACACTTTCCTTTGCTGATAAGTTGACAAATGATGAGGTATTAAACATGATCAACTGTTTTTCTTAAACACGTCGAATCATATGGTATTGGTTATGGTAATTAGGACCTTTTCAGTTTTATGTATGCTTCATATTTTCTTACTGATCACTTCTCTAATAGTCATCCTTGTCCAATCTTCTTGAAATACAATATTTCAGTGGCTAACATTTATTTTTTTGAGAATGGTAACATGTTCAGTGGCTAACATTTATGATGTTATCAAGATCCTAACTTAGCAAAATAAGGCATCATCTTATCTTGGCAACTAATGTTAACCAAGTAGAGAAGGTTTATATAGAATCCAAGCTCCACCTCTCCCTCAATATCTATTTCATTGTAGATACATTGTTGTGAGTGATTTTATTGTCCATATCCTATTTGTTTCCCTTAGACCCTTACTTTCCTTTTATTATCCTTTCGGTTGCTCCGTGTCAATCTCTTTATTCACCACCGCTCTCCTATTAATTGTTGTCGGTTTCTCCAACTTCCACCTTCCTTTTGTTCACCACTCTTCCTCTTTTTCTTCAGCGCGACAGTTGTCATCTTCGATGTATCCATGTTTATCTTTGTTTCGGTGGTGTCTCTGATAGTCCTCATGTTTTTCCCAGATTTGAAAGTTTGTTCTCTGTCGCTCTCTCACTTATGACCTTGCCTAATTGGTAGAGTTGTAAGTGCTAAATTTCCCTGTTCCTTTGAACTTGTAAAAGTTGTTCAAATCCGCTAGTTATCAGGCCAATCTTTTAGCACTTCTTTTGCCGTTACTATCTTAATAAGCACGATGATCTCTGCTGATCCACCTGGTGATGAAATAACAAACATTTTGTCAAGACTTCCAGTCAAAGCTCTCATGCAATTCAGGTGTGTTTGCAAATCTTGGTTTAATCTTATTAGAGATCCTCATTTTGTTAAGATGCATATGAATCAGCATTCATCATATAAGAAAAGCTACTTGATAAGTAAAGATATCTTAGATGTTGGGGAAAAAGAATGTTGCACTTTGTACTGTGATGAAACATTTGCCGAGCACAAGAAACTGGAATTTCCTTTGTGGGAATCAACTAAAAGTTTTGAAGTCTTTGGCTGTTGCAATGGTGTTCTCTTTCTTCTTTACCCTATAACTCCTAGATCTGGTTGCAACATGTATTTTTGGAATCCAGCCACAAAAATAGTCAAAAATCTTAGCAGTTCTACTGTTCAGCTTCCTGACATTCCTGTTCATGTGGTGTTTGGGTTTGGATACATTCCTAAATTGGATGAATATAAGGTGGTAAGGATTTTGTATTCTGAGCAAATGAATCTAATAGACCCCCCAAAACTTCCGCCTATTGTTGAAGTTTACTCATTGAAAACAGATTCTTGGACAAAGATTGAAATTGATCTTTCATACTTTATTACAAGCCATATGGCAAAGGCATTTCTAGATGGATCGATATATTGGGTTGCAAGAAAGGTTAATGAAACTGTATCTGATGACTTTATTGTATCTTTCGATATGGCTGGCCACGTTTTTGAAGAAATAAAGCTGCCAAAGTCTTGCCTCGACGATGGTGCATTAACTGGATCGTTAGCAGTATTTCGTGATTCACTTTACCTATTTGTTCATTGCCCTGAATCACTAGATTGGTGGCATATTTGGATGATGAAAGAAGATTGTTCTTTAAAAGTTTGGTGCCATCAGTTTAAAATTGATTGCTCATTCAAAATCTGTTGGCCCCTATGTTTTATGAAGAATGGAGATGTTGTATTCGAATCCATTGAGGGGGACTTTTCTATTTATGACCCTATAAACCAACAATTTCAAGATCTTCACTTCCAAGGGAATCATGAGATGATAGAACTATTTGCATACAAGGAGAGCTTGGTTTTACTTGATTTAGTAACTAAATCTTGGCCTAGCAAATTTCACGACAATTGGAACGAAAAAGTTTGAGAGCCAAACTCTGAGGCAAAAGCTTCACAGGTAATGACTAATGAGCCAGTGAAGTCCATGTGAAATCTTTGACTGATTTTCTTCTTGTTTCTGAAGGTTTAGCTGTTCATTAGCTTTCTGCATAAAGTTTAAATTTTGGATTGTTAATATTAGTCACCTCTATGTTGCATGTATACCTTTGTGAGGAAAATGAAAGACATGGTAATTGTACCATTGTGTGTTACATGAGCTCTTTTACTGCCAGTTTTTTATTACAATGAATCCATGCAACATATAATCTTCTTTGCGATGAACACAGATGTGAGAGTTGGCTATCGATCCTCAGTAATGGGGCTCTCAACAATATTGCATTGCTCAATTCGAAGAATGCATTTTGGAATGTTATTTGTATAGCTTGAAAACGATTGGTCTTGGCTTAAGTCCTGCTAATGCACATCTTCTACATTCATTGCTCTCTGGTGGACCAGCCATTGCTGTTTCGATCCGTTTTCTATACCCTAAGATGTCTTACTCTAGTGATCCTGTTCTGTTATTGCACTTGTAAAAGGTACAAAATTTAAAGATCTTCTTGGTTCTTCATGCAGGTTGACAGATTATAACTATTTCCCGAAAATCTTTTGTGTCGTGACTGCAATAAATAATGCATCAGTGAACTTTAAAAGTTTGCAGGAACCAACTCTTTACTGATGGCTGTTACAAACTCGTTGTTGATTCTTCATGTTTGATGTGTAGTCTTAATAGAGCAGGACCTTCTTGTATGTGAAGTTCATTGTTTGAAGAATAGCTTGTTTTGTATGGACTACTTACTGCTTTTTTCACTTTTGAAGTTGCTCTCTCTCTCTCTCTTTCTATCATTGAAATTGTTAATGTTTGCTAGAAGCTAAAAATGCCGCTATTAGGGGGACTCAAGCACTGGCGGAGGCAGGATCTCCACGAAGGGGGTTCAAAAAAAGAAAATTGTAGTTAGTGGAAATTGAACCTATGATTTGAACCACCTTGACCACTAAGCTACACTTTTGGACTATGTTAAGGTGGTTCAAAACTTAATATATAGAGGTAAAAAACAGATTTTGCCTTATATACATATTGTAATTTTTCGGCGAAGGGACCCTCTTCCGCCCCCTAAATCCGCCCCTGGACTCAAGAGGAAACTAATATCATCCTCTGCCTCTACAGAAAAGCTGAAGAAAGAGCAGTATTTAAAGAATGGACTTGCACTGCTAAAGAACGGACCCCTTGATAAAATACTAGTAATTCTTAAAAAATAAATAAGAATTTTAACTAAATTATTCTTAATTAAAATTTGCGAATTATTAACTTGACCGATTGATATATATGTAAATAAGGGCAAATTTTAAAAAGTAAAGTTAATTCATTTTGATTATGTAAAAGAACACTTGTTTTGAACAAAATAAAAAGGTCAAAAAAAACCAAAGCATCACTTATTATGAATCATAGGGAGTATGATGTAATAATACTAGGTGAAGTACATGCTACTCTCCAAATAATGACTCATAAAGGTCTATTTTTTTCCGTTGTGGGTGATGGTAAAACAAAGAATATTTTCAAAAATTATTTTCCATGATCAAATACTTCAAAACAAAAATGTTTCGATCAAAATTAATAGATCTTACAAATTTATGTGCAAATATCGTACGATTTACTAATATTATTAATAATCTATAATGTTTATTTTTCCAAAAATTAATTTTCACATTGGAAAATATTATTTCTAGCACATATTTTTCATAAAAAAATGACTCTAGTCATACCATACCTATTATGAAAAAAAATCAATTTCCTCAATTTATCAAAAAGTCGCCTAAAATGAGAACTCATTAAATTAGTAAATTGAAAAATCATTCACCTTTCAAATAGTAACAAAACTATTCTTCTTTTGGCAAGGGAGTACAAAATCACATGAGCCTAATAATAAACAACACATCCCAAATCAAATGGAGTCTTGACCGAATCACCATGTAGATGTATGAATAATTCTGTAAACTCTATTCCAGTTTGCGTCAGCCTATTTACTTTTTGTCCCGTTCAAAAAAAAATGACATCTTTCTAAATTTGAAAACAATTTAGCTTAAACTTCCATTTAGACCCTTAATAAGAAACTATTATAACCACATAAATATTATGAACTCCTTTTTGACTTATTTAGGACCATAAATTCGAAAAATCTTCATTTTATCTTACACTATATGCTCAGTCAAACAGGTTCACACAAATTAGAACGAGAGAGTACATGATTCACATGCAAATGGTAAAATGGTTTGTGCAGAATTCACATTTATATCTTCACTTATTGTTGCTTGAGCAAAGTGCCAATTGAGCAAACCTCTGCTTTACCAGAATAACTATCTGATTCACTGTTCTTTTCTCAAGGAATAGTTAGCTATGAAAAAAAATACATGTATTACAGTACCTTTGCCCACACGTGAAATCTATTCAGTTGCGCATAGTTCGATAATCCGTGGACCGTGGCCCGTCCCTGAAACTTTCTCCATTTAAATATCAGGTTTTTGTCTACCGCATGGTTCGGACTCGTTACGTGCGCATAATTCACACATCATGCGTTGCGCTCTTACTTCTTGACCAAAGCCCCGAGGGCCATTTTTCTAACAAAATCTAAAAGGGCCATAAGTCACCCCAGACCGATCTTCGAGCCTGATGATGCAATGTTGGGTTTTTGCTCTTTGTAATAACAATTCGGTCAAACGAGCCTTCAGTGCCTTCTCGATCCATTGATCGACAAATGTCCATCTCAACCCGCTTGCCCCTTCTTAGAGGATTGTATATGATTCTTCCCCAACCACTACCAAGATTAGCATGGGCTGTTTCTTCGCCTTCTTCCTCCCAATCATCATTTTCAGTAATGGCGTCTGTTTCTGTAACATCGGAATCATAGGAGACTGGATCTTCATCTTGAACATCCTCATCTTCTGAGATGAACTGGTCCTCTGACATAAAAGGAAAAGTGTCACTATTTTGTAATGTGTTAACAGCAGGTTCTAGATAAATATAAAAGTTTTTAGATGGCAAAGCAAATCAAAGATCAAAATACTGATAAACAAATACCATAGTCAATCTCTAAATCCTCTGGATTTCTTCTGGCATGCTGCTCCTTCAAAGTCTCAAACTTCATACCATCCAGTGGCCAAGGCTCCCTAATTGAAAGAAATAATAAGTTCAATTAAAGGTTAGCTTAAGGTAGTGAAACAAAAACAATGAAATTTCACAATTGTGGTGATATAACAAGCTAAAAACAATTTAACTAATAGCATGTTGTATTCTTAATGAACAACTTGCCTTGGCCGTTGTCCTCGTCTAAAAGCGATAAAGCAAAACTTTTCATCTTCAAAGCCACGTAGAGGCTTACCTTTCGACCGCTAACAGACCATGAAAGAAACGGAATCAGAAACGTGATTAATACCCATGTATTGGGAAAAAGAAAATGCAAGCTTACACAGGAAACGGAGACACCATCAAATTCAGAGTGCACATTTTGTAGGGAAAAGGAATATGAGGCAAACCTTGTAGGCACGTTGTGATGTTGTCCTCTGCAAGCGTTGAACAAAATGACAATATTTTCCAGTGTTATCCAAAGGACAACGTCCATCATGCGGACACTGCAAACAAAAGATCAAATTCATTGAGATAGAAAAGTAGTGCAAATCTATTCAGGTAGTTTCATTACAAACTTTACGCTTACTGGTGCAACTATATATGCCCCATTCTTCAGTGTCGTCAATGCTTTACATTCTTTGCCAGATGCATCTTCTAGTTTGCGGCTTCTCTAGAAATTACCATTTTAGAAAAAAGGGAAAAAGATCATTTAGAATAAACATCCCAACTTGGAATAAACCAGCTCCCTCCCCGCCGTCCAAGCAAAAACCCAAAAAGTGAATTTTACCCTTTTCTCCATCCATAAAATGTGAGATCGCATTTGAGATATAATATTAGATCCTTGTGGTGTTCCTGGTTCAACCAAGACCTGCTCAACAGTATATTGTTAGAGGAAATAGCTTTTTCTCTTACAAAAAGAAGATTTTTGATAGAGAGATAAGGAGGAGATATTTAGTAGAACTACAGCTGTGTAAATGAGGTTTCCCCTCTTATCTTTTTCTAATACAGAGAGAAGACAAACTAAGAGCCCGTTTCGATTGGCTTATTTTAAGTGCTTTTAAGCCAAAATAGCTTTTAAGCTATTTTGTAGTGTTTGGATAAAGTAAAAAAGTGCTTTTAAGCACTTGTTTTTAAGCTAAAATGCCAAAAATAAGCCAGAAGCCAAAAGCTAGAATTCCTAACTTACGACTTTTGGCTTAAAAGTCACTTACAACAAGCCCATCCAAACGGGCTCTAATTATCATCTTATTCCAAGATCTTGATCAAGTTATCAGTTTCAGATAGTACTTGAACTGGTGAATTGAGAACTAACAACATCAATAGTATGTGAAAACTTTGAAGAAAAGCATATAATATAGTACTTGAAGATCAGAAGAACTTCCCTAAACCATCAGAAACTTCAGATAACACAAACATAATGAATCGACTAACTGTTGAAGCTTGATGAAAAAGCCTGCCACTTGGATGCACGAAAAATAAGTCTGTAGGAGAAATGGAATAGCAGGCTCTTCCCGCTTTCCGTTTGGGGTGGGGGAATAGAAGGCGGATGGGGGAAGGGGTTTGGACTGCTGAAATATGGACTTCAAAACCTACCAGAACATCTCCTGTCAGTTCCCAGAGCTGCCGCACAACCGTGATTCTGTCCTTCAGAGATGGAATCTCTCCAAGTACATATGACTTCAATCAAACAAAATTTAAAACTAATCAGCACCATAATCAAAACATGATGCAACAGAGCACAACATATATTCTTAACAATGACAAGATTAAACACATTAAAGAAATACTTCATAGTTTGATGAAGTAATAAAGTATTATAATTTGGAGAAGCCCCTACACAAAATCTAAGGAGCAAACCACAACAAAATTGTACTTACAGCAATCACAAGATCATGTTGTCTGTCACTCTTTTTGACATCCTGAGAGAGTGCTTGAATACTTCCATAACTTTGAATGAGTGGCAAATTTTTAAGACCTACAGCAATTACAGGACATATTTTGCCACCTTTATCAGCTTTTCTAAATACAGCGGTAGAATAGTAATAAAAATATATGTAAAGGGGTTATAGGTTCGCATTCATGAAAAGTAAAGCACTCAAAACTGCTAGAGAGAGAGAAACAAGAAAGCAATCCTTAACCACAGGCCTAGATACTCCTTTATTGTACAACAGTAACTCCAAGATATGACATCTTAGGTCGCGGCTTGTGAATCTCAGCGAATCTCCTTCATATAAACATGACAAAAGCTCAAGGCATACAAAATCTCTTCTTGTTGGCAAATTCTATACTCTGATAAGAGGACAATTTGCAAGGCTGGAACAAGTTGCATCAGCTTTATAAAAATATGACGTACCCATATAGAATTGTATTACGTTGTGTCTGAAGAACAGATTTGATATACTTTCACATCAAAAAAGCACAATAGACATACTTCCACATAAGCCAGTGACTCAGAAAAATTAACTAGCTGATCAACGAGGCAGTAAATAGCTAGTAATTAGGATTCAAGAAAATGCTTCCTAAGAGTATCAGACTTTTCCAGATCCGAAGGAGTCCATAGAACACCAGAATGTACCTTTTATAAGGCTCTGTCCAGCACGCTGCATGGACTGTGATGGCTCCACCAAATTAATTCTATTCAACGACCGTGGCCACACTTCTCTAAGTGCCCTGCATAACCACACAATTCAACAACTTATTAACCCAAAGGGTCAACAGATATTAACATATAGGTATGACAATTAACCAGCAGAAATCAACTAAATACAATATCAATAATTTTCTCACCAAAATGCAGAACCAGTCCCAGCCCCAAAATCCAACACCTTAGCTGGTGAAAACCCAGGCAATCTTCTACGAACCTAAAGTAAAATCATATCAAAGCAATCACTTTTCGCAACCAAATTCATATTCATGTTTCAAAACCCAAATTTTGGAAAATTCATCTGAAAGGACAAAATAGGAATGTAAAAAATCATTTCAATGGGATATCATATTTGTTTACCTCACTAAGCACTCTATAAAGAGCAGAGTAGACAGCAGGCATACGGGACGCCACATAGGCCATTGTTTCATCCTCCCTATACTTGAGGCCAATGTCACCATAGGCGCTTTTAATTTTCCACCGCTGTGAACATTCAACAGACTTCAGAGGATCTTCAACGAGCTCCTTGGATGTGGAGGTTGGCAGCATCAAATTCACTTCCTTTATTTGGCTGAATGATTCTGATAACCCCAACACTTTTCTCTTCATATGTGGCTCCTCTTGCTCTGCAATAAATTAGATCCACCCGAAATACAACTTTAGAGAGCGATCTAATAGAATTGCATCAATCAGTCAACCAACTATCCTCAACCCCAAACTAGTTGGGGCCGGCTCTTCCTGCTTCACAATAAGTATACCCAGCCAAAACACAAAATTTTAGAGTGAGATCACACAAAAGCATGTCAATCAGTCAATCAACTGCATGTCAATCCTAAACTAGTTGGGGTGGGCATCCTAGCTCTTAAATAAGTAGATCAAGCGCAAACACTAAACTTTAGCGAGAGATGAAATAGAAACATATACTCAATCATCAATCAACTATGCCCGCAATCTCTAACCATTTGAGTTCTCTTACTACGCAATAATAGGCCCAACCCAAGCATAAAACATAAGATGAGAGCAAATAAAAGCATATCAATCATTCAACCATTCCTCAACAAATTAGTTAGGGTCAGCTATACAAGTCATCTCATCCATTCCACTTTCTTTGGGGCCATTTGTAGGATGTGAAGAAAAGGGCACAGTTTTGGCCTAAAATAATCCCACAAGTATCACTCTTAATTTAACTTTATCCTCGAAATATCACCTCTGATAGAAAAAAATCTTTTTAAACATAAATTGAGAACTTTTGGTTTCACACCTATGGGATTAAACTCTGCTACATAATGGGTCTCATTGAGCCAACCCCAAATAGAATTTCAAACTCTTGAAAGTCTTATAAGTCCTGAAAGAGAGTCTCATTCCCGTACCTTACATACACACAATTCCAAATCAAGCTTTCTCATCTCCTTCGACATACAATATCACAGTAAACTCAAACAACATAAATTCCGTTCACAAAAAGGTATCAATATTTGAAGCATATGAAAAGTGGTGGCTGATGCAAAACCAAGAAAAGGTATGGCAGCAAAAGAAACATAGTTGTACTTGGCAATGACTTGAATATGACATAGTAGACTGCTAATGTGAAGGGAACCGATGAGTGTTACTAATCACTACTTTTTTATTCGTTGATATCTTATATGCCATAATTTCGGAGAGAACAAAAGGGTCAACTAACATGGTGTTCATTAGCACTGGAATTCAAATCCCTATTAAGCCCGTGTTATTCGCAGATATTCTCAGCATGAATTCTATATCCGCTCCACATTAAAATAAATCAGTACAACTCTAGACAAAAATGAAGGTTAAACCAAACACTTATCAAGCTCTTAGTACCAGGAATACCAAGCTCTAAATCTTAACGCAAGAACTTGACTAACCAATAAGCAACCACCATTGTCACAAATTAATCTTTTTTTACAACCAGGGTGTCCGGGCACAAGCTGGACTAACTCCACATGGTACCTGTTGCCTCCCACAAGCACATGCACCGAGTTTCACAAATTAATCCTTTTGCCAATTTTAACTTTTGCATGCTTGAAGGAATAAATATGTCAACGGTGATATTTTGAGTATGAAATGTAATAATTGAGGGACTATTTCAGCAAAAAAACTCTAAACAGGCACGTCCTAATGAAATCAATGTTTGAACAAACGTGCATAAAAAATAAAAATAAAAAGTTGAAATTTACCTCGGAGGTACTTTTTGATAGCTCTACGAAGGCGGAGAGGAACAATATGGCAACGTTCAGATTGTTTAGCTGCGGATTTGAGTGCTTCAGCGGTGAACTTTGGAACCGTTTCTGATACTATTGACGCCATTTCTGGTGGCGCTTGGCAGTTTCCGGCGAATTTCTGGCAGATTAGAAGCGGCAAATTAGGGATTTAATGCTTCATAGTAGGGTTTAAGGTCTGCTATAGGGAAGGTCTCTTCGTTACATTTGCAGTAGAATGAAGCTGTTGCATGTGTTGGGCTGTGATGGGCCTGTGAGAGTACCTTATAGAGGGGGATTTGGCATGGCATGACAACTAGTCCAATAATTGCCATGAAAAAGCCAACGTTTTAGGATTTGGCATATGGTAGCCTAAAGTTATTCTCTCTCTTCTAATGGTTCAATCACCATCCTAAAAATAAGTCCCATCAAAATTATTTTGCTTAAAAATAGCAAAAAATATTTAAAATCCTCTGTCTTCTCTCATAGCAACCATCATCCTAGAAATTAGGTTCCATTTCCTTCAGTAGTATCAGAAAAAACTTCGAAATATGTTATAATTATTTTTTTTAGTTTTTTATCTGTATATCCAAATATATATATATATATATATATATATATATATATATATATATATATATATATATATCCTCTCTACCCCAGGATAGGGGTAAGGTCTGCGTACACACTACCCTCCCCAGACCCCACTAAGTGGGATTATACTGGGTTGTTGTTGTTGTTGTTATATATATATATATATATCACATTAATAATTATATTATGTGTATATTACAGTGTATAACATAATAATAATGTGTATATCAAAAAAGTTATATTAAAATTTTATTTTCCTTCTTTGTATAACACATTTCAAATTGAAAACTCAAGTTCAAGAAGACTCCACATGTGTATCCCCTATTGTATCCTGTGTATATCTCTATGTACATCAGTGATATCTCATGTATATCATATGTATCTATATATATCCATGAAAATTTATGTTATATATACGATATATAATGTGATATACACGGGCGTCCATAAAAAAATTGTGTTGTATACACGATATACAAAGTGATATACCCAAACGTCATTAAAAACATGTGTATGATATACATTGATGTACACGATATACAACGTGATATACACATGTCGCAGTTGGATTTTTAGGTCTGATTTTTTACCTGAAACCAGTCTAAATTACTTCTAATCTTGCTCAAATTTTGTATATAGCCTCGTTTAGGCATTTTCAACCAATTTCAATCACACCCACTCGTTCAATCCAACAAAAAAAAAAAGAAAGAGAGAAGAAAAACAAAGTTAAAATGTATTTTTTTTCTTTCTTAGTTTTTGCTTATGATTTTCTCTGATGTGAGATCAACCTTACCTTTTCATCCAATTTTTTTTGCATAATTTACAAGAATTTTAGCTATGAGAGCGAAAGAGAAGAGATAGAAGAAAAAATACAAGGAGAGAAGGGGGGAAGGGATGCAGTGAACAAGAAGAGAAGTGAGCGGCGAAGAGGGGGGAGTGTCGCGCCTCCTTTTTACTATCCCGGAGGGGGTATAATGGAGTTTTTCCAATTTAAGTGACAATCGAAACGGGATTATCATTTAAAATCAGAGTCGCCACTTGGGATAGTTAATGGTGTCCCAAGTTACCGGTTTAGAATCCCGAATCGAGGAGATTTGACTCTGTTTTAATGTCTGCGAAACACAGAAATCCGGGTAAGGAATTCTGTTAAACCGCGAGAAGGTGTTAGGCATTCCCGGGTTCCGTGGTTCTAGCACGGTCGCTTTGATCATACTTGGCTTAATTAGATTGCCTAATTACTCATTTTAGAACCTATGTGCATTTGCCTCTTTTAATTAAGAAATTATCTTAAAAAAGGTCACGCGCACGTGTACCCATTTGTTTGGCGCGTCAAAAATCATGTCACGTGTACGTGTCCACGATTAATCACGCTTTATTATTATTAAGAAATTTTGGGTCGAAGTTGCACGAACGCATACCTCGATTTATTTTTAGAATCATAATTGTGTCACGCGAACGTGTCCACTATTGATAACATTTATTATTATTAAGATTGTTTCGTCCAAAGTTGCGCGAACGCATACTTCGGTCTTAATTCAGAACACGTAATTATTCTAAAGTGACATTGCGATACTTTTGGGTGCTATTACTACATGAAACTTGCAATATAGACTAATCTGAGATCAATGTCGGTTGTTTGCTATCTTTTCTTTTCCCAATATAGACTAATAGATCTGAATATTAATTAATCAATTTTTTACACAAATATGATGATTCCATACTACTCTAATCTACGGAAACATTTGAAACTAAAACTGAAAGGAAAAGGTTAAACCAGCATGCGTTCATTTCGTTAGCGAATTAACATCGTGCATTCAACACAAATCAAGCACAACTATACCAAGATGGGAACAGAGGCATATTCTAAGCTCATCATGATTAAAATAGCAGAAAAGAGTTATGAAGAACAAAACAACCCAACTGATACGATCTATTTATACTGCTAGAAAATGTAATATCAATTTGAGAAAGGAAGTAAAGCTTAAAACCAGCATATTTTCAGATTCAAACTTACTACCAGCTGAATTTTGTGACAATAGGCCAACATCACTTGTGTACAAATTTGTGTATGCTACTGATGTCAACTATAATATTTCAAGAATTCACAATCTATTAAAATTAAAGTTCATTCAACTGAAAGTCCAAGACTGAAAAATGAAGAGCACCAAGCAGAAAATGAAGAGACCTGGAGGTTTGGGGGGTTGAGATGAGCTGAAATTCTTTTAATCAACAGTGGGAAAAATTCAGCAAACATACACTCTTTCGATCCCAAAAATCTGACGAGAAACAACGACAAAATCGAATAAAAGAGCCGCGACCAAGACCATGAACCGACCTCGGATGGCTGCTTCAATCTGAGCTTTGACGGGGAACCTCAAACAAACCTCGAACCTCGCCGGAAAAATTCGAACCTTGCCGGCGAACTCGGACACTACTAGAACCAGAGAACATCAATGGTCGCTCATGGTGATTAGTTGGTGGACTGTGTGTTTTTGTGCTATTTTCGGGGAGTATTTTATGGCTGGTTTCCGGTTGTGATGTGAAGTCGTTGATTCTGTTGTACAGGGTGCAGGTGACAGCTCTGGAATAGAATGAAGAAGAGGGAGCGGCTATGGGTGAAGGGAGGTGGGCTCGGCAGTTGGCTGGAGATGGGTCTGGCCGTGCTCCAAGTTCAGGGGGTGGTCGTGCGTTGTGCTGAAGAAGACTAACATCCGAAGAGAGGGGGGGGGGGGGGGGTCTGTCCCTTAGCGCTGAAGAAGATGAAGAACGGGGGGTGGTCTCTTGTTCAGCGGCGGATCTCTAGCTGCTCTAGGTTTGTTAGGCGTTAGGTTTAAGGTACTTTTTTCTGCTTCTCCAAAACTACTTCTGCTTCTCCTCAAAAGCACTTTTTTTCCTTCCAAAAGCTTGGCCAAACACCTCAATTTTTTGCCAAAAGTGCTTTTGGCAAAAAAAAAAGCACTTTTGGCCAAAAAGAAACTTGACCAAACTGGCTATAGGTCTAGGTTGTGTATATATCTAGAACTAGTTTCTCAACACGTGCATTATGTATCTTAATCAATTAATATAAATTTCTTATCCCATGTCAATGAGTTCAAAATCCAATGTCAAGCTCGATAGATGAATTATATATGCGCGTATTAGACTACCATTCTATTTAATTGGTCTATGTTATAGTGTTATAGGATAATAAGATGGTCGGAATCTTTTATTTTTTAACCTAATCGCTATTTGGACATCGGAAAAAACTTTCTTTATCAATTGCTATTTGTTCTACACACGAATTCAAAATCTTTCCTGATACCTCCCAAGGAAAATCTCGTATTTGGATCCCAAGTTGACTGGTTAGAGTGGGCTTATCCATGCGGATCGATTTATCTCACAACGTTCTGAACCCAGCCCACGTGCCGCTTTAATGGGCGAACAGCCCAACCCTTGAACATACTACAGTCCATGGTAAGGATCCGACATCGAGGTGCCAAACCTTCCCTTCGACGTGAGCGCTCTCTTCGGAACCAAAATTTAAAATGTTGATAGATAACTCATATACTATAACTCTTTGGTATCCTCATATGCTACAAATTTTCATTATACTCACAACTTTACATTCCATACTCTATTACAGTTACAACGATACATAGACAATAGAATGGGAGGAAAAAAGAACCAAGTAATGAGATAAAAAAGCAAGATGAAAAATGAAAAAAAATAACTATGTGGTTTTAGAGAAATGTCAAACATATGAACTTGACTCCCATGATAGCATAATGTCAAGTTCTGCAGACGTATATAACTTTTTTTTGCATTTCACGCATTTGAAGAGAGGTAGGTTAAGAATTTAATGGGAGAATGTTGTAGCTGCAAAAATGAAATGATCACTTTATCACTTATAGCCAACTATATGTCTGTTAGAGCAGTGTCTTCATGTCCCAAACATCTACTTTTTCCTGGTACAACAAACTTATTCTTCAACTAATAAAATACTGTATTAAAAACCCCAAAAAAAGAAAGTAACAAAATACTGCAGAACTATAATTAGCATACTTTAAATTAATTTAGCTAATAACATGCAAGGTACCAACAAAGAAGAAAAATAGTAGTATTTAACAGAAAAAAGTGAAAAGGCGAAAATGAAAAGAGAAAAAAATAAACCTTCCTGGCATGTTAGTTGAGAGTGGGAGTCTTGTTCACATTTTATGGACTATGGTCAGATTCGATATTTGTGAGGGTTACTCAAAACAATGGAGATATGAGATTATTATATAGAGAAGGAGAAGATACAAAATTTAGTCATAAGGGAGTTGGAGATCATGTTTTTTAAGTAAAAAAAAGGCAAATAGATATGGAGGTTTTTTTGTAACTCTTGAGACATAATGAGATGTAATAAATAGGGTAATTAATTTTGAATTTTAAACAAATTAAATGGATGGAAATGATAGAAAGGACTCCTTGTGCCATATTCGTTCTAGTAAAATAATGATAATGGTCTTAAAGGTTTTTAATATTGATTAGGTACTAAAGAGGATGGTAAACAATGAGTAATTGCAACAAAAGAGTAACATATAAAGATTGAGTGTATTAATTGTAAATTGAAAGGAATGAAGCTTTTTTGACCAAAAAATCCTTAAAAATGAGTAAAAAGATAAATGGCAATCCTAATTTTAGAGAGGTGCCAAGTCATCGTTTTTATTTTATATATATATATATATATATATATATATATATATATATATATATATATATGATCCAAACAACCTTTGGCTTTTCCTCTTCCTTTCTTCCCAAACGTCACCTCTGCCCATTCTATCCCCTTAGGAGTAATATCTTGCATTGAAAAAATGAAATTATTAATTTCCACATTAATTACTCATAATCTATAGTTGTGAATTACAAAATATTGATAGATACATCCTCAAAAAACACCTTCATACATCGTAATTAAATTTTTTAGACATTTATTGGGAAGTTATTTTAGTTTTAAGTTAGAGGGTAATTTGGTCATTCAATTTTTAAAGGATATTTTAGTAAATTAACTTCTCTTAAAAGTGTTCATACTTATAATATAGTATGATTAATTAGGTTTTAGGGTTATAAAATCAGATGGAATTGTGTGGGCTAAGGTTAATGGGTCATCCGGATTTGGGCTCAATTTGGTTTTTAATTCTATACTTCTTGCAATTTGGCCAAAATATTAATTTCTTTTCCTAAAATAATACCATAAAAATGTAAAATTAATCTTTGTTAACTAAAATAAACAATATTAACTAAAATAAATAATATTATATTGTGAGATTATTTTGGTATTTTTTCAAGATTATATAAAAATAAAAGTCCTAGTAAAATAGTATGACTACAAAACTTTAACGAAATTATTTTTTGTAATTTTTAATTTTTTTGTGATAAAATAAAGTAAAAGAGTCAAAACTAGTTGAAATAGCTATATTAGGCCTAAACTAAATATTTACATGCTAAAATATATAAAATCTTGGGGAGGGTAAAAAATCACATGTCTACAGCTGCCCCTCTTTGACTGGAAACACGAAGTATTTTCGGACAAAGAACGACTAGACAGGTTTTTTGACCCGACCCTTATTTAGAGAGATCAAAACTAAGAGAAAGGGGATTGTGACCGAGCCCTGGTATCTGAGCTGCCTACATATCCTTGGTTATAAAGGAATCAGGCCACGTGTAGTTTAGAAGTGAGTGAGATGATGGAGTATACCGAGGTAGAGAGCCGATCGAGGTGCCGTTCCGTCGAGGTTCCAGTCCACGGTCCTGATATTACATCAAAATAAAAATAAAAAAGACTAACTAAGCCTGTCAACTATGAGTTACAAGATTCCTATCTATAAGTCTTCTGAAGCTTGATCTTGAGTCTTGAATGGTTCTTCATGCAGACTTTGGATTTGAACCTTGACGCTTGCTAGTTGCAGGTGCTAGTTCATTCTTCTTCACCTTTTCGGATCAAAACCGGACACACCATGCTTGTGACTTCAGTCATGTCTTGAGCGATCCACCTCTTGTCTCAACTTCTGCATTTTGGATTCACTTTCCTTTTCTTTTTCTTTTTTTTGTTTTTCTTTTTTATTCTGGATTGAGATTACTTATGTTGATCATCTCGGACTGTTGACTCACATTCTTGCCGCGAGCTTCTGCTACTTCTAACTTAGATTGAATTCTGAAATGACTTCCCTTGTTCTCTAGGTGGGCGCCTGATTGCTAAAACTTGAACTGTATTCCTTTAAAACTGCTTTCCCTTGAAACTTGAACTGTTTTTCCTTGTTTCTCCAGGTGGGCGCTTGATTGCTGAAACTTGAACGATCTTCCCTTATTCTCTAGGTGGGCGCCTGACTGCCGATACTTGAACTGTCTTCCTTCGAAACTTGTACTGCTTTCCCTTGAAACTTGAATTGTTTTCCCTTGTTTCTCTAGGTGGGCGCCAGATTGCTGAAACTTGAACTGTCTTCCTTTGTAACTGCTTTCCCTTGAAACTTGAACTGTTTTCCCTTGTTCTCCAGGTGGGCGCCTGATTGCTGAACTTGAACTGTCTTCCCTCGTTCTCCAGGTGGGCGCCTGACTGTCGATACTTGAATTGTCTTCCTTCGAAACTTGAATTGCTTTCCCTTGAAACTTGAACTATTTTCCCTTGTTTCTCCAGGTGGGAGCCTGATTGCTGAAACTTGAACGGTCTTCCCTTGTTCTCCAGGTGGGCGCCTGAGTGCCGATACTCGAACTGTCTTCTTTCGAAACTTGAACTGCTTTCCTTTGAAACTTGAACTGTTTTCTCTTGTTTCTCCAAGTGGGCGCCTGATTGCTGAAACTTGAACGGTCTTCCCTTGTTCTCCAGGTGGGCGCCTAACTACCGATACTCGAACTGTCTTCCTTCGAAACTTGAACTTCTTTCCCTTGAAACTTGAACTTTTTTCCCTTGTTTCTCCAGGTGGATGCCTCATTGCTGAACTTGAATTGTCTTCCTTCGAAACTGCTTTCCCTTGAAACTTGAATTGTCTTCCCTTGTTCTCCAGGTGGGCGCCTGATTGCTGAACTTGAATTGTTTTCCTTCGAAACTGCTTTCCCTTGAAACTTGATCTGTCTTCCCTTGTTCTCCAGGTGGGTGCCTGCAATCAAAACAAACAAAACGAACAAATGTTTTTGCCCCAGTTTGCACTTGCAAGTAAAAACCTTCTCGCACAGCCTTTGTGCTGACAAAATTTGGTCACGGCACTTCAAAAATTCAAGCTTCCAAGCTTTGATTTGGACATAGTCTTCGTCCCTATTTCAAACAAAGAAAACTTGTGAGTTTAAACATGGTGGTTGGTTTGTGTCCTTGACTTTGAGGGCGATTGCTCATTCACTTCCCATGATAACTTTGATTTCAACTCGAAAGACCTTGCTTGTTTATTGACTAACCACTTTCTCTGTCACCCTTATCCCAGAAGATACCTCTGATTCGTTCAAACCCAAACCCTCTATCTGTTGCATTGTGCTCATGAATTGACATATGCCGAACCTTTGTATTTCACATGAATCCCAAAGCATGTTGATTGTTACCAACTCAGTGCACTTGTTGTTCTTTCCTGACGTATGCCACTGGCCTTGACCTTGAGGTATGTTGCTCCTTCACTTGCCATGATAACTTTGATTTCCACTTGGAAGACCTTGCTTGTTACTGGTTAACCTCTTTCTCTGTCACCCTTATCCCAGAAGATACCTTTGATTCGTTCAAACCCAAACCCTCTATCTGTTGCATTGTGCTCATGAATTGATATATACCGAACTTCTATATTTCACATGAATCCCAAAGCACGTTGATTGTTACCAACTCAGTGCGCATACTGCTCTTTCTTGACTTATAACACTCTGATGCACTAGCCAGACTCCGCTTTGTGCAATTGGAAAGCTGGTAGCATATTTTGAAGTTATTTATCACTTGTTTTGACCAAACTGACTCAAAAGAGGACTTGAACAACAAAAAGATCAAAGTAAGGGACAATGGAAAGACATGAGATCTAGCAAGAAAACTACAAAGTAGAAACTTATCAGATGTGGATACCAACTCTAATGACCATGACACGCATTTTTGGACTAATGGCCTAATCTGTCAAGAAAGTCTAATGTTCAACTCTTGTTGTACCTCTCCGGCGTGAAACTGGGCTTCAATGCTCTGATCATCCTAGCTGATTCACGATCCTTATTCGACTTGTGGTGCCCGAAGGGTTTCACCATCAAGCCTCTCTTATTTTGTTCTTTCTCTCAACTCACCATCGCCTTATGGTGCCTGTGAAGGTTTTCACCAATAAGACTCTCTCATTTTTGTTCTTTTCTTTTTATTTCCTCTGATTCCGCAAATGACAAGGCATTACCCATAGTAAAACATCATATGCTCCTGACATGTCTAGCTCGGCACTCTCAAAGATTATTTGGGAGGTCTTTATTGGACCGTAATGTGACTTTTGGGCAGGGTTAGAAAGAAAGGATATCATAAAGGCTCAACACAACTTAAATGGATTCAGAATTATAACTTTTGGAATCAGATCTTTTACAAACCTGCAACTCCTGCCCCAGTTTCCTTGCCTGGGGAATTTCGAATTTTATTTTGATGGGACCGAACCGTGAGGTTGCCTACGTATCCTTAAAAGGAATCAGGTTGAACGTAGTTCATGAGATAAGAATTGCTTTGTTTTTTGTACTTTTCTCTTTTTTCTTTCCTTCTTTTCTCTCTCTTTTTTTCTCTTTTTTTTCTTTTCTTCTCTTTTCTTTTCTTTCTTTTGCTTTACTTACTTTTTTTCAATTTCTTTTCTCTTTTCCTCTTCTCTTTTTCCTCTTCATTTTTTTCTTTTCTTCTTTTTTCTTTTCTTTCTTTTGCTTTACTTACATTTTTGCAATTTCTTTTCTCTTTTCCTCTTCTCTTTTTCCTCTTTTCTCTTCTTTATTTATCTTCTGTATCTGTGTTTCTGAACTTTGCTACTGATTCCAAAATAGGGGTATAAAAGAAAGCAAATAAGGCTCAAAAGGGGTAACAAAAGATAAAGTGTTTAGATAGCAGAAGGAGGGCCTCCCAATCTCTAAGAATACCAAGTATAACACATGCAACCTGAAGATGAAAAATGAAGAATGCATAGCATTTCGTTTGCAGCATCGGCGTTGGTATCACAGATATGCCTTCCACCATTCTTTAATGCCTTGTCAAGTGCAGAGCTCTTTTCTTTTTCAAAATGGATGTGCTTCGTCAGGTTGGAGCGAACTCCCTTGACTTTATGTTGTAACTTGAGATGCACTTGAACTGAAAGTTGCTTGCTTCAAATTGTCTGGGACGCACTTTCTTGTAATAGATTCTTGTCTTCCTCTTAACTTCCCAAACCATCTGCCCCAGTTTCACACAATTCGGGCTTTAAATGACCTCAAAATGTTCAAATCTGTACTTATTTACCTCAAATGTCCCTATCATTTTCAAACTTGTTTCATTGCTTCATGATTAAACTAACTTTTTGAGACCAGGCTTAGAATTATGCGTGCATGTCATGTCACTAGAGCCAGCATGAAAAGAACTATAAAAGGAGAAGAGAACTAAACAAAAATGACTAAAAATAACGGAAAACAGAAAATTGCATTAGACAGACGGTGAAAGAGTTTGAACAACATAAACTGGGGTTACAACCCTGGAACAAACCTAGATAACACTAAAAGAGTTACTACGACTAAACAAACTAGGCAAAATAAAAGGATAGAAGGGTTTGAGCCACAAGACAATACCCAGATTACAACCCTGAGATATCCCGGACAATAGAAACGACAACAAAATAAACTACCAAGACTCCTTCCCAACTAGCCACGAAAGGAGCATCTTTCCAATCACCAAGCTCAACATCCTAGCCACTGAGTTCCGCATCAACAGTACTAGGACCTTCGCAAGTCTCCATCACATTGACTTTAGCAAATTGCGTATGGGTCCCTTTTGCCAGCTCGTTCTTAAGATCAACCTCCGGAATCGAGACTGATAGCGCTGAAAGCATTCCAGCACGTGGACCTCCGAGGATATCAGAAGGATTCTCATATTCCTTTTCAACACAAATCATACCCACCATATGCATCTCATTATGAACAGGCAATGGACTTTGGCTAGTGTCTACTGCATCTGGATTTTGCACGACAATGTCACCTGCATCAATAAGCTTCTGAACTGCTCTTTTCAGATGCCAACACTTTTCTATGTTATGACCCGGGGCATTAGAGCAATATGCGCACCTTTGAGAACAATCAAAATTCTTTGGAAGAGGGTTCGGCATTTTTATCTGAATCGGCTTCAACGTGTCCAATTGCCTCAACCTTTGGAACAAACTGGCATATGATTCTCCAATGGGAGTGAAAGTCTTTTCCTTTTGTTGTTTCCTTTTCATTTTATACTCTAGCCTCGGTTGGAACCTTTTGCGGGTAGGTGGTTGACATGCTTGAGGAGGCGGGTAAGACATTTGTGGAAGTGGTGCAGGCCTTAGCGGGTCCTGTGGATGTGGAGCACATGCTGGTGCATTGTGGACGGAGTACTGGGAATGTGATGTATGACTTTGGGGTTTTGTGGAGAGAAATAGCATTGGGGAGGATTATCAGGAGCACAGGGATATCCGTGGGGTCGATATTGAGGCTGAAAGCATTGAGCAAGAATGCCCACTAGATCCTGTCGTTGGCGCGGCTCAACAACATCTTTCCTATTTCTCTTTCTTCCATCCAAACTTACTGAGATGTTCTGAATGTGTTTTGTAGTATCTTTCAATGCAGAGTAACTCATGATTTTGCCTGACTTGATTCCCCCTTCTACCATCTCCCCCATTTTTACCACATCATTGAAAGGTTTACCCATGGCCGGGATCAAATGACTGAAGTAGGTGGGCCCCTGGGCTTGTAGAAAAAGCTCAACCATTTCTTCTTCACCAATCGGGGGACTGACCCGATCAGCTTGTTCCCTCCATCTGAGCCCAAACTCCCTAAAGCTTTCCTCCGGTTTCTTTTCCATATTGGATAGGGAGGAGCGGTCTGGGGTAATGTCTATATTTTATTGAAAGTGTCGAACAAAATCTTGAGCCATGTCATGCCATGTATGCCACTTACCGACATGTTGACGTGTATGCCATTCCAAGGCTGCCCCAGTCAGGCTCTCATTGAAATATTCCATTAGCAACTCATCTTTCCCGCCAACACTTCTCATTTCACTGCAATAATCCCTCAGATGGGCTACTGGATCTCCACGCCCATCATACAAATTAAACTTCGGCATCTTAAACCCTTCAGCTTTTTGGATATCTCATCTTGCTCCACTATCTTAGCAGGCTTTGCAGTCTCACCGGGAGGCTCAAAATAAGGAGCGTAAAAGTATGGACCCGAGACCTTGAAAATTGGTTCTGGAGCATAGTGTTGGGCATCGGGGATTTTGAACACAGTCTCGCTAGAGGATCGAGGAAAGGTAGCAGGTGGATGAGCTACAAAAACATGAGTGGTCAAAGGAGCGGGATATGAGGTGGTTCTAGGGGGTGGAGTGTGAAAAGGTTGTGGGAGATATCCTGGACTTGTGACAGTGGCAGAATGGTGACAAGGCTTTTAGTAAAGTTAGTGGGAACTGATAGTGGAGGACGCCCACTAATCCAGGCTTGGTATATTTCGGCCATCTGCCCTTTCAACCTTAAGACCTCTTTTTTCAACTCAGATTCTGATTAAGCAATTTCCTTAGACAGATCAATAACCCATGTGTCCAAGTCTTTGCTAGCCATGGCTACCTTGCTCTGTGACCTTGTGTTGTATGGATGAGTTACTTAAAAACCACAAACCAACCACCCTTAATCTGCTCAATGAAGATAACAAAAGGAACAAAATGGGACATCCTGTTAGCATTAGGGCATTTAACAGCTAAAAATATCACATTGCGTGCAATGCACCTAGCAACAATTAACGGTTCTAGAATGACTTCTAGGGTCACAAGGTCACTTGGCATCATCCCAATTTTGTTCATTTCAAACTTCTCTTTTCTTTTCTTTTCTAACATTTCTTGGCTTGCTCATTTTCCTTCCTCTTTTTTTCTAATTATCACTCTTTTCTTTCCTCTCATTTCTTACGTCCCATAATTTCATCTTTTTTTTTCCTTTTCTCTTTTTTTTTTTTTGTTTTTTTTAACTTTTTATTTAATGATTCGATCGAAGTAGGTTGCCTACGTATCATGACGCTGCATGAATCAGACCAAGCGTAGTTCTGGAAGATCAGGAATAAAGTAAATAAACTAACGTTCTTTCTTCTTCTTTTTTTAACCTTAATGACTACTCTGATGAGAAAAAGGGAAATAAAAGAAACAAATCTCTTTTTTTTTTGAATTTTCTAGACTTAACGCTCTATAACCTATTCTAAACTCAAGCTTAAACGAGCATCTATCTTTTTTTTTTTTGGAACAAAACTCTATGAGAAATTGTTAAGGAAAAAAAACCTAGAAGAAAAGAAGTATTTGTTGATTCTTTTTTTTAGGAAGGAAATCTAAAGAATAGACCAAAGGAAAATATTTTGAATTTTATTTAATATTCTGAAGAAAGATTTCGAAACGAGAAATGAAAAAGATAAAAAAAATATTTTTGGATTTCAGTTTTTGATTACCTAAGGGAGAAACTCTAAAGATAAACAAAAAATAAAGTATATTTTTTTTCTTCTATGTATAATGTCCTAATGTTCTAGTAAAAAGAACTTTTTTTTTTATTAATTTCTCCAAAGAAGAACCTCAAAAAGAAAATCGTTTGGATTTTTGGAATTGATATCTTAAAGAAAACTTCTAAAGAGGTATCAAAAGAAAATTCTTATTTTTTTTTTGAAATTTTAGTATCAATATACTAAAGGAAATATAAAAGCAATTTTTTATTTTGAGTTCTAGATATTAATTCAATAAAGGAAAACCACCTCAACTTATTTTTCTTTTTTTAATTTCTAGAATTAGTATTCTAAAGAAAACTTCTGACGAAAATATAAAAAAGTAAAATTTCTCTTTTTGGATTTTTGGTTTATAAAACATTTTTCAAAGACGAAAAAAAGGAAGTACAATAACAAAAGATTCGACATTAATGTATAAAACTAGAAGGTAAAAGACACATAAAAGGAAAAACATTTTCAAATCATAAAAAAAATAAAAAATCTCCTTAAGCAACTTCTGAATGAGCGATCCTGCCTGGATGGTCCCAGGGTGTCTGTCATGCTCAAACTCCGGTAAGTAGACCCACACCTATATGAGAAAATTGAGATCAAATAAAGTTAAAGACCTAGAACACTATGTGAGACAATAACCCTTCCTGTTGGACACATGCAAGACATGATTGTGGCTATTTTTCTAAAATTAACCTATGTGGCTAAAAATGTAAGATTTGGCTAAGACCCCGCGAAGCCAAGAACCTAAGACTTAACTAAGAAGACCGGACCCTATGTGGGCTACCTACATATCTCGCCCCGAAAGACGAGAATCAGGTATGCGTAGTTCGGCAGATTGGATACGGTCGAGAATAAATATAAAAAACCAATTTAGAAAAAATATGTTTTTTGTCATTTTTTTTGAAAAATAAAGGGAAAGTGCAAAATCTTTTTGGATTTTACCAATTTTTTGTCTTTTTTTTTGTCTTTTTCTTCAAAAAAATGTGAAAAGAAAAATATAACTGGGCCCTACTTGCTTTTTTTTTTACACTTCACCCTCTTTTTTTTTCCTCATATATCCTCAACCATCATTGGTCCGCCAAATGACCCTTTTACCCTTGAAAAAATGCAACATGTAGCACATAGGATGCGTCGGGACGGTCTTTTATTTTTGGGTACACTTGTCCTAGACGGACCCAACCCCTGTGTTGAGTCCCCTAAGTCAAATGCACATGATGCAAATAAACGTGCCTACTAGGGATCCGGCATGAGGTTATGTTATTCTAGGTTTAATCATGTCACGCGTACGTGTCCACGATTAATCACGCTTTATTATTATTAAGAAATTTTGGGTCGAAGTTGCGCGAACGCATACCTCGATTTATTTTTAGAATCATAATTGTGTCACGCGAACGTGTCCACAATTGATAACATTTATTATTATTAAGATTGTTTCGTCCAAAATTGCGCGAACGCATACTTCGGTCTTAATTCAGAACACGTAATTATTCTGAAGTGACACTGCGATACTTTTGGGTGCTATTACTACATGAAACTTGCAATATAGACTAATCTGAGATCAATGTCGGTTGTTTGCTATCTTTTCTTTTCCTAATATAGACTAATAGATCTGAATATTAATTAATCAATTTTTTACACAAATATGATGATTCCATACTACTCTAATCTAAGGAAACATTTGAAACTAAAACTGAAAGGAAAAGGTTAAACCAGCATGCGTTCATTTCGTTAGCGAATTAACATCATGCAATTCAACACAAATCAAGCACAACTATACCAAAGATGGGAACAGAGGCATATTCTAAGCTCATGATGATTAAAATAGCAGAAAAGAGTTATGAAGAACAAAACAACCCAACTGATACGATTTATTTATACTGCTAGAAAATGTAATATCAATTTGAGAAGTAAAGCTTAAAACCAGCATATTTTAAGATTCAAATTTACTACCAGCTGAATTGTGACAATAGGCCAACATCACTTGTGTAAAAATTTGTGTATGCTACTGATGTCAACTATAATATTTCAAGAATTCACAATCTATTAAAATTAAAGTTCATTCAACTGAAAGTCCAAGACTGAAAAATGAAGAGCACCAAGTAGAAAATGAAGACACTTGGAGGTTTGGGGGGTTGAGATGAGCTGAAATTCTTTTAATCAACAGTGGGAAAATTCAGCAAATGTCACGACCCAAAATCCACTAAGGGTCGTGGTGGCGCCGGATACCGTCGTCAGGCAAGCCAACTAAAATACTTAATTAGATTCCAATTTTAACAATTTTGAAAACCAAGATTTTCCTTTAAATTTCATCAGTAAAAAGATAACCGCTTCAATTCAAATTAAATAATAAGCAATCAATACAAAATATTTCAAAACCCTCCCAGAACCTGGTGTCACAAGTGCATGAGCAATTTCTAATAAATAATATAATACAATATTGGACAGGAAATAAATACAGATAACTGAAAGAGACTCTGCTGGCTGCGAGTCGCCTCGAGAAGTGCTGCTCACCTAAGTCTCCGTATCAACCATGCTACTACGCCCAGTAGGCCACTAGAGTTACATATACCTGTGCAACAAAAATGCACAGAAGTGTAGTATGAGTACGAAAACAACGTGTACTCAATGAGTGTCCCGTCTAATCTCGAAGAAGTAGAGACGAGATGGTCGACTTCGATACTTACTAGTGGTCCAATAATGATATATTAAATGTATGCTAAATCGTGAATTTTTATGAACATGATTATAATTCGATAGGTTGAAGCAAGTAAAGAATTCCTCCTTTTATAGGAAATTTCCAAATTCCTTTTTTTTAATCATTTATACAATTATTCTCAAGCCGGAAAGAGGCTATAACAACTTTAATAAGTTTCAAGGCAAGCAATACAAGCATTTCGCAAATCATGCCGAGGCGTACGGCCCACTCCAACAGAAAATAAACTGTGCACTGCCAAGGGTCGAACGACGCGAACCATAGATGCATCTATTACCCTGCTCACGAACTATCCATGCGACGCGGTCAACATAAAAATAAACAATCACCCTGCTCGCGAATCATACATGCGACGCAGGTACACATAGAAATACATGCTCAAATAGCCAATTAAGAATTTATCGGGGAATGTTTATTCAAATAAAAGCTACTTTCTCTTTTAACAATTTAAGAAAAGAAGTTTAATCCTTTTTGAAATTTATTTATTAATTCGATGTGGTTTAAGCAATTCGAGCTGTCAATAAGTTTACAATTAATCCAAGTATAGCATGCTTTTGGGTCCTAGACTACCCGGACAATAGCATAATAGTAGCTACGCACGGACTCTCGTCACCTTGTGCGTACGTAGCCCCCACAAATAGGAGCGCATAACCAATTAATTCACCTATGGGGACAATTCCCTCTTACAAGGTTAGAAAGGAGACTCACCTCGCTCTGAAATTTTCATAACCGGCTTCCAAGCCCTTCCAACGACTCCAATTGATGCATAACGCCCCAAAACTATTCAAATAACGGGAAAACCAATAAAAATTCACTCTAATACTTGTAACAATTCAAATTATATAAGTTCCCAACTCCGCTCGAAAAGTTGACCAAAATGCCCTCGGGCCCACGTGCCCGGATTCCGAAATTTCTCGAAGATAAATTCTACCCATAGCTTTACTAAGTCAAATATACAATTTGCTCAAACTTTCATGCTCAAATTCAAGGTAAAAGTCCAAAATTCCAAGTTCTAGGTCTTCCCCAAAAATTCCAAATTTATACTAATTTTCCATGTCTAAATCCATGTAAGATCACATATTTAACTCAAAAATAGGAAGAAATCACTTACCTAGTGTTGCTTGGTGAAAATTCCTCCTTGAGCTCTCCAAAATAGTCCAAGCCAAATGAAAGAAATAGGCTAAAACTCGTGTTTAAAACAATCTGCCCAGGCTTCATCGAGTTGTACCTTACGCTGTGCAGGTTGTACATCCTATTACTATTTTCCCCTGCTGTACACCTTTTATTAAAACGCCCATAACTCCTTGTGGAAATATCCAAATGACAAACCGTTTGAATATTTAGAAACTATATTCAAAGATATTTCATTGATAGGCTGTACACCATATAACTCTTTATATATTCTGAGATATGAGCTTCTAAAGTAGGCTCCATGCATCAGAAAATTCTGTCAAAACTGCTCCACCAGCCATTTTCAATCGATCATAACTTTCTGATAAAATGTCCAAATCATGAATGGCTTAACTTTCTGGAACTAGAATGCAAGGGTAACAACTTTTATGTTTTACAAATTTTCAGATTCCTTATAGATTTCTAGATATAAGCTTCCAAAGTATCCTCCTCGATTGCACCATTGCTGTCCAAAACAGCAGTTGCAGCAGATTTTCAGCAGCTTTAATGTTCCGAAATCGATCCATTAGCCTTCCGAAATCCACCCGAGACCCTCGGGACTTCAACCAATTATACCAACATGTCCCAAAATACAATACGAACTTAGCCGAGGCTTTAAATCACATCAAACAACGTCAAAATCATGAATCGTACTTCAATCCAAACTTTATGAACGTTGAAATTTCAAACTTCTACATTTGATGCCGAAATCCGTCAAATCACGTCCGATTGACCTCAAATTTTGCACACAAGTCATATTCGATATTACGGACATACTTCAACTTTCGGAATCGGAATCCGACCCCGATATCAAAAAGTCAAACTCTCGGTCAAACTTCTCAAAAACCTTCAAATTTCTATCTTTAGCCAAATGACTTCAAAATGACCTACGGACCTCCGAATTCACTTCCGATCGCACTCCCAACTCCAGAATTATCATACAGAGCTATTCCCAGACTCAGAATCCCAAACGAACATTGATAACCCTGAAATGCACTTCAACCCAAACTTATGAAATTCCTCCAAAATGCTAACTTCCACAATAGGCGCCAAAACGTTCCCGGGTGTTCCAAAACCCGATCCGGACATATGCCCAAGTCCGAAATCATCATACGAACCTGCTGGAACCTTCGAATCCCGATTCCGAGGTCGTTTACTCAAAAATCCAATCTTAGTCAATTCTTTCAACTTAAAGCTTCCGAAATAAGAATTCTCTTTCCAAATCGACTCTAAACTTCCCGAAATTCAATTCCGACCATGCGTACAAGTCATAATACCTGAAGTGAAGCTGCTCATGGCCTCAAACTGCTGAACGACACGCTAGAGCTCAAAACGACTGGTCGGGTCGTTACAGCAAACATACACTCCTTCGATCCCAAAAATCTGACGAGAAACAACGACAAAATCGAATAAAAGAGCCGCGAACAAGACCATGAACCGACCTCGGATGGCTAATTCAATCTGAGCTTTGACGGGGAACCTCAAACAAACCTCGAATCTTGCCGAAAAAATTCGAACCTTGCCGGCGAACTCGGACACTACTTGAACCAGAGAACATCAATGGTCGCTCATGGTGATTATTTGGTGTACTGTGTGTTTTTGTGCTATTTTTGGGGAGTATTTTGTGGCTGGTTTCCGGTTGTGATATGAAGTCGTTGATTCTGTTGTATAGGGTGCAGGTGACAGCTCTGGAATAGAATGAAGAAGGGGGAGCGGCTATGGGTGAAGTGAGGTGGGCTCGTCAGTTGGCTGGAGATGGGTCTGGCCGCTGCTCCAAGTTCAGGGGGTGGTCGTGCGTTGTTCTGAAGAAGACTAACATCCGATTAGGGGGGGTCTATCCCTTCTCGCTGAAGAAGATGAAGAACGAGGGGGGGGGGGGGTTCTCTTATTCAGCGGCGGATCTCTTGCTGCTCTAGGTTTCTTTGGCGTTAGGTCTAAGGGTCTAGCTCTAGGTTGTGTATATATCTAGAATTAATTAGATTTTAGGGTTATAAAATCAGATGGGGTTGTGTGGGCTAAGGTTAATGGGCCATCCGGATTTGGGCTCAATAATTGGAATTTTTACCTCATGTAGCAAAGGTTAACACCTTATTTATTTTAAATAAATACCATTTAAAAAAATTATATTCTATAGATAACTTTTAAGGTTTATAGCAAAATATTAAATTTTGGTTACCTCCTAGCCCTAAGCCACTAAATACGATAATCAGTTACAATATTTTATTTCTCTCTCTACTTTGATACATCCCATTCTCTTCTCCCATCCCATTAAAATTTCCGATTCTCTTCCTCTTCTGTGTCTAGTTCGCTTGCGATTTCTCCTCCATCGATACAACATTATGAATTTTCCCCGATTTGTACAAAACATATTTGTATGATGTAGTTTCCCCATTTGCTGAAAATGGGTAGCTTCCCGGAGTTGTACCGTACTGCACCGTCGCCGGCGTGCCAAAGTCTTCTGTAATCCATGAAATCCTCATCTTGTCTTCACCAACCATGGAAATATGCACCTGAAAGTGTGAGATGGCTAATTTGTAATACTAACCGTATGGTCTAAAAGCTTAAACACTCATCGATCTAATCGATCTCAACCGGATTCTCCGATGTATCTTCACCGTTTAGCAATTTCTCTGGAAATTAACCCCCGAGGATTACAACCCTAAAGAAGATATGCAGATGCTCATCATGAATTTGAAGTATTTCAAACGCAAGACCCATCCCCTCCACCAGATTGTTATCTAAAGTTTTTTAGTTCTTATTCATCATTTTCTTTCTTATACTATTCAAACTCATGCTCTAAGATTTTTTTTCATTATAATTCAATGTATCTCGTTGTATTCCATGTATTTCATTGTATTCACTATCTTTTTTTCTCATTGTATTTTAATGTATCCCATTGTATTCTATGTATTTTATTTTATTCACTGTCTCGCTATAGCCATGAATGTATTCATAAGTATTTTTTAATTAATATAATTTATGTATTCAGATGTATTATATAATTTCTCTGAAGATTGCTATTTTTTGGGTATTTTTCGGTTGAGAATCTTTTTTATAACTGAAAATACAAAATTTGTGTGTTATAATTGAGTTAGTTGAGTTATATTAGGATTCTATTATGTTAATTGATTCACTTTCCCTTTTAAAAACAGTGTAATCCCCTATTTCACGCCGTGAATACAGTCGAATACAATAATCTATCTAGCTGTAATCCCATATTTCACTCCATGAATACAGTCGAATACACTCGAATACAACAACTAATTAGCTGGACTTCCCTGATTCACGCCTATTTTTGCTACTGTATTCATGAATACAATAACTTAAATACATCAAATACATCTTATAACCACATAAAAGGTATCTATAATTCGTAATATTGCAAATGGTATCTATAGATGGCTAATTACTACTAAAAGATAGTGCTTTATGAAAATTTCCCTTTTTAATTCTATACTTCTTGCAATTTGGCCAAAATATTAATTTCTTTTCCTAAAATAATACCATAAAATGTAAAATTAATCTTTATTAACTAAAATAAACAATATCATATTGTGAGACTATTTTGGTATTTTTTCAAAATTATATAAAAATAAAAGTCCTAGTAAAATAGTATGACTACAAAACTTTAACGAAACTATTTTTTTGTAATTTTTATTTTTTGGTGAAAAAATAAAGTAAAAGAGTCAAAACTAGTTGAAATAGCTATATTAGGCCTAAACTAAATATTTTTTTTTGGTAAATAAATGCTTTTATTACCAAGTAAATATGTCACGACCCAATTTCCAAACCCGGTCGTGATGGCGCCTCTCGTGAAGACAAGGCCAGCCAACTAACCCAAATTGTCTCTTTAACATTTATTAAACATAAACGAATAGGTGAATATAGCTTAACGACAATAATAACCAGTATGTACAACCCAACACAACCCGACCGGGGTGTCACAAGTCATGAGCATCTAAAGAAACCTGAACACAACTACAGGCCAATAATAATATATAAAGAAAAATTCAGGAAAATCAAAAGACAACATCCGGTGCCGCGAACGCTGGCGGTCACCTTGCTCAGCTACAATAGCCCTACCTTCAATCGGCTAATAACCCGCTACCGGGTGAACAATACCTGCAACTGCACGCGAGGTGCAGGGAGTAAAGTGAGTACTTCCAACTCAGTGAGTAATAATAGTAAATAATAACTGAGAGACAAGAAATCACGTAAGAGCACTCCATCATGCTATATAGGACAGTACAACTCTTTGAGAAAACAGTAAAACCGTGAAAATCCTTTAGAAAATATTTGGCTCAGTTTAAAACCTCTTTTGAAAACATCTTTTTCCAACAGTCAAGCAAATGAATGCGTAATCAGATAGTGCAAGTCCGCACATAAGTCAACCCCTCGGGCACAGCACTCCACAAACAATTAACACTAGGGCGTCTGGTAAACAGTACAAGAAGTAGCATGGATGCCAGTGATATGAGAGTGCTGAATGTAATGACACGTAGTACAAACAGGAACCAATGCATGAATGCAATGCAATGCATATGACCGCTGCGGCACGTAGCCTAATCCATTTGGGTACCCGCGCTCACTGTGGGGGTTCAGACTCCGGAGGGGCTCCTACAGCCCAAGCGCAATATCATCATAGTATCGCTGCGGCGTGCAGCCCGATCCGATCCTCNNTACTGTAGTCGGAAATATAAATAAATAAATAGTTTTAAATTAGATTTGCGACCACGGTAGTCGGAACTATAAATAAATAAATAATTTTAAATTAGATTTGTGCCTACAGTAGTGGAAAAACTCAAATAAAATTAAATAATATTATAATTATATATACCGTTTGCGACCGAAGTAGTGGGAAAGTTAATATAAAATTAAAATTTAATTCAACCTGTTTGCGACCGTGTCAGTCGAAAACTTTACCACATTTATTAGTCGTTTTTCTATTTTGCCTTAGCGACCGTTGTAGTCGCAAATTACGGACGAATTCGGTCGCAAACTATTTCAGACCAGCTATTTTGCAACTAGGACTTTTCGGTCTGAATGTAGTCGGAAATTAGCATTTTCTGACCACTTTTTAACCGTTTTTGCAGTCACAAAATAGCCATTTTCTAGTAATGAATTAAACTGATATGCTGATTTCATAAATTTTCTACCATAAAAGGTAAATACATAAAAGAATGTATAGCTTAAATTGGGATTATATTTATCTTTCAACATATACAACTAAATTATTACCTCAATAAAAGTGTGAACACCCAATTTTCCAATTATACACTTATTTATATGTTATTACCATGTCTGGATATGATAGATGGATTTTCTATATATGTCCTAAAAGTAGGTCATTGAAAGATATATAGCTACCCTCCCAAGCCTCCATATATACTTTATTTTATACCTTTAAACTTCCACAGTTGGAATAGAAAGTGTATTTTAGGTCTTCCTTGAAAAATGGTTAATGAGCATAGAAGATCAGTTGTTCTTCAAGAAAGGATGGAAACTTTGTTTAAGAAAGCAGAAGAGCTATCTGTTCTATGTGATGTAGAAATTGGTATTATTGTTTTCAGCCCTGATAAAAAAAATGCTGTATATGAGTGGCCATCAAGAGATAAATTTAAACAACTCTTGATGAGATATCTAGATAAACCACTGGTAGAGAGGCTTAAGAAGTTGACAACAAATGAAATGTTCCTCATGAAAGAGATGGATGCTAAGATGAAGATAATTGAGCAGCAGAAGACTGAAGAAAAGGAAATGGAACAGCTATTTAGCCAGTTATATCTTGGGGAAAAGACTGTCTTTGACCTGGATAAAAGACAACTTATAGGTGTTCGCAACTTAGCTATAAAGGCGAAAGAGAAGGCCGTTAAAAGGAGAATACAACTCAAGTACTTACAAGATCAACGTCTTTCGTTACCAATTGATCGCATACCACTTCGAGTGGCTCCATTTAATGTACAGGATCAACGTATTCAGTTACCTGTTGATGATCCTTTGGCACTTCGATTGGCTCCACTTAACATACAAGATCAACGTCTTCAATTACCTGTTGATGATCCTTTAGCTCTTCGATTGGCTCCTCCCGAGAATTAATGAATATGTTTAATCACAGTCAAAGATTAGCGCAACAACAATCAAAAGTTTATTTGTGCAACTTCGTGTGATCGAAGCTTCATATTCTTTGCCTATAGGAAAGCTTACATGTGAAACTATCAAGATATTTGTTGTGTTCTATTTCTCTTTAATGTATCTTTTCTTCCTTTGGTTTCTTATTTATTTTGTTTTCTATTTAGCAATAATCGTCGTCCAAAAGTCACTTTATAGTTTCAGTTTTGCAAATCAAGACTACTATTACAAGAGACTATTAGTATTCGATGGTTACATCGCATGTTGTATGACTATTAATTCAAAGTAGATAGATTAGCCGAGATCCTCATATGCTATTTTTCTTGTTAATTTCAAATTAAATCTTCCATGTCTATAAATAAACAACCACTGTAAACTTGTGATACTTAGTAGAAGAATGCAGCAACCGCCTTCCTCCTTTCATGCTCTAATAATTCAAAATCATATAAAGAGAAGGGAAAACATTTTCCAAAACTTCTTCTCAACCTTCCCACCCTATTCCCTACCATCACAAATCCACCTCACACCCACCCACCCAACCATCACCCATGCCTACCGACCCCCTCTCTCCAAAAAGGCATTTTTTTTTCTTTCAAATTTCCATTTTTTCTTCCAGCCACCCCCACCCCGCACCCCCCCTCCCCCCGCGCAAAAAAAAATATTTTTTACATTTTTTTGTAATTTCAAATTTCTGTTTGTTCATTTTTCTGCACCACCCAACCCCCACACCGCACAAAAAAAAAAGATTTACCTTTTTTTTTTTGTAATTTTTAAATTTTTATTTTTTCGTTTTTCTGCACCCCCTACCCCCAAAACCCCGCACAATTTTTTTTTTACTTTTTTTTTTGTAATTTTAAATTTCTGTTTTTTAGTTTTTCTGCACGCCCCCGCCCTTGCCCCCGTCCCCCGCCTCCAAATTTTTTTTTTAATATATTTTCAGTTTTAGTTTTTTCATCGGTTTATAGGTTCGAAATTTTACAAGTTCGAAAGTTATGAGTTCGGAGGTATATATGTTTGGAAGTTTACGGGTTTAGAAATTATAAAGTTTACGGGTTCGAAAGTTCGCGGTTTCGAACGTTTATCGGTTCGGAAGTTTGTGAAATTTGGGTTCGGAAGGTTGTTGGTTCGAATGTTTATGGCTTCATGTTTATTGTATCTAAATTATTTGTGAATACTCTTGAGAAGTTATTTTCCTTAATTTGCGTACCAAACACCGGAAAATGAATAAGATTACTATTTGTTTTCCAAGAAAATATTTTCTTGAAAATATTTTTCACGGAAAACATTTTCCATTATACNACAATTGATTTGGAATGAAACTTGTTCTTGAAAAATCGCCCAAAGAAGTTGTGTTTTGAAAATGGGATGAAAAATGACTCAAAAACGACTAAGTATAAAAATTGCTGGGCTGCAGATATGGGAATTGCGAACTGGGGTTCGCAATTGCGAACCCCGACCATTTGTGGGAAATGCGAAGCTGGGTTCGCATTTGCGAACCCTTACTGGATTGCCAGTTTTCGCATTTGCGAACACAAGATCGCATTTGCGATCAGCCTCCCTTCGCATTTGCGAGCAAATGGATCGCATTTGCAATCCTATGCCCAGACCGAAGGCGTCGCATTTGCGACTCAAAGCTCGCATTTGCGAGCTCGCAATTGCGAGACTCATCTTCGCAAATGCGAAGATCACAGAAACAAAATACCAGATTTTTCCTAAGTTAAAAATGTACTGCGACGCCTATCCAAAACTCACCCGAGTCCTCGGGGCTCCAAACAAATATGCACACAACCTCAAAAACATCCTACGGACTTATCCGCGCGATCAAATCGCCAAAATAAAATCATATACATCGAATTAAACCTCAAAATTCATAATTTCCTCCAAGTTTTCTCAAAACATCAAATTTCCATTTTAAGTCCGAAACACGTCAAACGGCGTCCGTTTCCAACCAAACTTTACAGAAAGTGCTTAAAACACATATAAGACTTGTACCGGGCGCCGGAACCAAAATACGGGCCCGATACCATAGTCTTTTAATCAATTTTCATTTCCAATTTCCATAATTATTTCCAGAAAACAATTTCACACAAAAATTCATTTTCTCGGGCCTGGGACCTTGGAATTCGATTCCGGGCATACGCCCAAGTCCCATATTTTTCTACGGACCCTCCGGGACCGTCAAATCATGGGTCTGGGTCCGTTTACCCAAAATGTTGACCGAAGTCAAATTTATTCAATTTAAAATCAAAATTTAGCATTTTTCTCACAGAATTCATATTTGAGCTTTCCGGCTACGCGCCCAGACTGCGCACACAAATTGAGGCAACCCTAAATGAGGTTTTCAATGCCTCGGAAGCACGGAATGAGTAAGGAAACAAGTGATGACCCTTTGGGTCGTCACATTCTCCACCTCTAAAACAACCGTTCGTCCTCGAAAGGACAGAAGAAAGAAGTACCTGAGTCGGGGAAAAGATGAGGATAACGGCTCCGCATATCAGACTCGGTCTCCCAGGCTGATGCCTCAGGGGGCTGACCTCTCCACTGAACACGAACAGAAGGAAAACTCTTGGATCTCAACTGACGAATAGGGATGGCAAATGGGGCGGGGCAGGGCGGGGCGGGGCAGGGCAAAATCTTAATGGGGCAGGGCAGGGCAAAGTCTTAATGGGGGCAGGGCAGGGCAGGGCGGGGCGGGTGAAATCACATTTTCTAAAAATAGTTAATGGGGCAGGGCAGGGATAGGGCAATATGTAGTGTATTAGAGGACAACAACCCATTAACCAAATGACCTCTTGTAGATTTCTCAATTTTCACAAGAACTACAACACATACGTGTAGATTTTTTTGACCAGAATTTGACACTCCAGGTTTTAATCTAACCTTTGAGATAGCTCTTAAGCCATTATTCTTCGGCGCGGCAACAGATGAAGCAGCAGTGACAGAGAATGAAGAAAAGCTTGGCAAAGTTCTTGATGTGTACGAATCAAGACTTAAGGAGTCAAAATATTTGGGTGGAGAAAGTTTCACACTAGCAGATTTGCACCATATACCTATTGTTAACTATTTGATGGGGACTAAAGTTAAGAGTTTGTTTGATTGTAGACCTCATGTTAGCGATTGGTGTGCTGATATATTGGCAAGGCCAGCTTGGTCTAAGGCACTTGACTACTTGAGTGCAGAAACAGTGAAATTACCACATGAATATGGCCTATGTATCATCAATTTAATTAACATGGGCCAAAGTTCAGATTATTTTAGTTTTGCTTTATGTTGTTTGTCTTTTTTTCCTTTAAGTTGAAAAGGTAAAAGAAATTAAAAGCATACTGCAAAATAAAAAATAACGAGAAAAAAAAGAAAAAAGAGTCTAAACGGGGCAGGGCGGGGCAGGGCAAAATTTTGACAAAAGGCTAAATGGGGCAGGGCAGGCGGGTCAAAATTTTAGCTGGTCAAGGCTTGCCGTGCCCCGCCCTACCCTGCCCTGCCCTATTTGCCATCCCTAATGTGGAGCCCCGAGGTCTCGGGTGAGTTTTAGACGTGTTTTGGATTGGTTCGAACTTGTTTCAGGTTGTTGGTGTGTTGGTGCTGCAGTTATCACAAATTGCAAGCACCAGCATCGATTGCGAAGAGGGCAGATGAGGATCATATTTCGGAAATGGGACGCCCTTATCGAATTTGCAAAGTCAGTGTTAAGTTGGGTCAAGTCGCATTTGTGACCATTTGGTCGCTTTTGCGAAGTAGGCTGTAATAGTAATCGGGAAGCCTTTGTCGTAACTTCGACATCTCTGTGGTTGTTAGGGTTCGCTTTTGCAATCCCTGTGCCGCAATTGCGAACCTCTTGTCACATTTGCAACATCCGCAGTTGAACAAACGGTTGGAATTTCAGGACTTATCTTTATTTATCACCTTTTTGAGCCCTAGATTCGGTGGGAGGTGATTTGAGGAGAGATTTTCATACCAAATTATTGCGTAAGTGATTTTGATCCATTTTTATTAAATAACAATATAACATGATTGTTTATGAGAATTAACATCAAAATCATGAGAATTGTAGAGAATTTTTGGAAAATTCTGATTATGTTTTGAAAAATGAATATTTGAGATTTGAGAGTCGAATTGGATTCAGATTTGAAAACAAAATACATATATGGTGTCAGGACACCAAAATCCCGCCTTAGGAATCATGAAGGCACCTAGTCCCTGGGAATAGATAAGCCTAACATATGCTGAAAATTAATGGAATCCAACTAACTTAACTACAAAACATTTGTTAACAACTTAAATAACATACATGAACCAACATTAGTCATACAATCTTAAAATTGGGCAGTACAAGTCGTAAGCTTTTCTAAGAGTAACTAGGAATATCAAGTACATCACTTTCACGACCCAATTCTCACTATAGGTCGTCATGGTGCCCAACGTCGCTATTAAGCAAACCAACGGTGAACTATCTACTTAATAATTTATTTATTGTATTACTTTTGAAATCATGATTTATATTAAATAAAGAAATCTATGCATTAAAAATCATTGGTACATACAATTTAGTAAAATATAAAATAGAACGGCGACAATATTAGGCAAAACCACAAACAATTACTAGAACATCCCAAAACCCGGTATCACAAGTGCATGAGCTTCTACTAAGAAGAATTATAATTATACAACATCTGTCGGGAATATAAGATAGACAAGATAAAGTAAATAAATATGACGGAGACTTTGTTTGCTGTAGATCATAACATGGAATACAACTCACCATAAAGTCCCCTCGGCAACTACGACTACGTGCCCAAATGACCTTCAGAAATGTACCTACATAATAAGTGCAGAAGTGTAGCATGAATACATAAATCAACGCGTACCCATTAAGTATTTAGCCTAACCTCGGAGAAGTATTAACGAGGGGTCGACTTCAACACTTACTAGTGGTCCTATAAATCAAGTATAATAATGGAAGTAGACAGGTACGAAACACGGCAAGTAAGAATAGTGAAAACGGGTATAAATACATAATACGATCTTCAACTGATTAGTAAACACAAAGTCCCCATATATCGGATACTACCTCAAAAGGAATACATAATGGTTAACACCAGGTAAAAGGTCACATCTCAAATCAAGAAAACTCATGGGTACATTGACTTCTTATCAAACATTACGCACGATTCTACCGAGGCGAGCGGCCTGATCCCATAAGAGTGTTTCAAAAAACTGCTGAGGTGAGTAGTCCGATCCCATAAGAGTGTATTACAATAATCATGTCGAGGCGAACGACTCGATCCCATAAGAATATGATACATAATATTGCCAAGGCGAACGACCCGATCCCATATGAGTACTAGTGAGGCGTTCAACTTGATCCCATTAGAATTTGCAAATTTAACGAGTCCTTGACCCCATTCATGTGATTTATGAATTTCAAGAAAAACACCTATGCATACGGGCAACACGGGAAAAATCCGTAAGGGAAGTACAAGTTTCACGGTTGATAAAGCAGCTCGTCAAGTTTCTAAAATAGCAAGTCCATCACTCAACGCGAGTCTAGTCTCAAGTTATAATACGAATTAAAGCATTTCAACAGGCAAGAAGAATTCAAATAGTACAATTAAAGCATGGAGTGAGTCTAGGGTTACCCGGACATAATCAGGAATTCTAGCATACACATGGACACTCATCACCTCATACGGGCGTAGCTCTAATAATATGTAGCACATAACAAACATAATACCTACGGGGTAAATTCCCCCTCATAAGGTTAGATATGAGATTTACCTTGCTCTGAAATTTGATAACCGGCTTCAACGTCTTTCTAACACCTCAAACCGATGCCCAAATAATCCGAAACTAATCAAACAGCGTTCAAACAAATCAAAATATACTCCATGACACATCTTTTAGTTGTCTTTTATTCCACCAAATTACACGAATGGCCATAGTTTTTGAAGAAATAAAATATTCAAAACATAGCCATATTTTACAAGTCTTTCTCAACTTTGTAGATATAAACATTTCAAAAGATTTTCACGAGACATAAACTTTATAAGAACATGTAACCCTTTTTCCAAAGTGCATATACCTTCTTTCAAAATGGTAGATTTTAAACAAGACTTAGGATAATTTGCAGACTTTAAGCACTTAAATAAGCAGAATGTAGATCATTACTTCCCCGAACCTAGTGTAAGTTCTAAGGAGCTACCTTAGGTAGATTTTAGGGGGTGCCTAATACCTTCCCCTTAGAAGAACAAGAACCCTTACCCAAATTTTACTGGTTAGCAGACTAATAGGATAATAATCAAATATAAACAAGTACGTACCCTAATATACCATAAAATATTAGGTGGCGACTCTCTTTTCTCAAAAAAAGAAGAACCACTAGTTGAATTTATTCTTTACCTGTGCAAAATAGGGTGTAACATTAACAGTGTTGGGAAGGTTTGGAACAAGGTTCTAGTTGATATAAGTTTGTTTACTGGTACCGAGTTTAATGAGAGCTACTGTGGCCGGATGTTTTGCTACGGGCTTATGTGTGATATATTGCATCGTGTGGTCATACGTTGTGGATGTATACATGAGCTGTTGCAGCTGGTTGAGGTTGATACAATGTTTTTATGTGGGATTCAGGTCTATGGGGGATGATCAGATGTTGAAATTTGGTTCTAAGGCTTATCAGCTTGGGTGAAAGTAATAATCTTCGGCTGAGATGGTTTTGCCAAGCTTATGTGGATTGGGGTGACATGGGATCACTAGTGTGAATGTGTATGGTGAGCTTCTATAGTGATTTGATGTGACGACCCGACCCGTAGTCACGTGAGTTACCACCCCGTTTCCCCCATATAATGTTTCTCTACGTTTCAGTATCGGTATTTGAGGTGATCGGGTAGAACTGGATTGGTTGCAGTTGGAAATGAGGCACTTAGCCTCTTCGAAGGAAGCTTGTTTTGGAAAAGTCAACTGGAAGTTGACTATATAGTTAGAGGGCTCGGATGTGAATTCCGGTGATTTGGTTAGCTTCGAGGGATGATTTGAGACTTAGGAGTGTGATCAGAATTGAATTTGGAGGTCCGGTGAGGAATTAGGTTTGAATTGGCGAAGGTTGAATTTTGGCGAATTCGGTTGGTAGGTGAGATTTTGATCCGGGGGTCGGAATGGAATTCCGAGAGTTGCAGTAGCTTCGTTAGGTGATTTTGGATGTGCGGGTAAAATTTCAGGTCATTTGGACGTCGTTTGGTTGGGTTTTTGATCGAATGTGAGTTTCGGAAGAATTTGATAAACTTAGGCTTGAATCCGTGGTGAATTAATGATTTTTGTGTTGTTGGACGTGTTTTGATGATTGGAACAAGTTCGTATGATGTTTTGGGGTAGGTTGGTGTTTTTGGTCGAGGTCCCGGGGGCCTCGGGGTGATTTCGGATGATTTAACGGGAAGTTTGGACTTAAGTTTTGCTGCAGAAAATTCACAGCAGATGCAGCCCAGATTTGGTCATCGCGTTCGCAGGGGTAGAACGCGTTCGCGGAGAGATGGGTTGCCAGTGCATCGCGTTCTCATGGGTGTCATCGCGTTCGCGTAGAAGGGGCCAGGGGGCCTGCCTAAGTTGTTCAATGCATTCGCGAGGGGCTGACCGCGTTCGCGTAAGAGGAGTGGTTTGTGAAACGCGTTCGCGTGGAGTAGGACGCGTTCGCGAAGTTATAAGACCTGGAGCATCACGATCGCGGGTTAGGTACCGCGTTCGCGTAGAGTAATTTTTGGTCAAAGTAATTTTCTTCATCGCNATTGGCCGCCTTCTGAAAAGTGATGTCACTCCTCGCCTCTCTAGCCATCTGGAGACGAATAGGCTGAATGAGTCCATCAATAAACTGTCTCACTCTCTCCCTCTTAGTGGGGAGTACGACAATAGCATGACGAGCCAACTCAATAAACCTGGTCTCGTACTGGGTGACTGACATGGATCCCTGATGGAGACGCTCGAACTGCCTCCGATAGGCCTCACGCTGCGTGATAGGGAGAAACCTCTCCAGAAACAACACTGAAAACTGATCCCATGTCAAGGCTGGAGACCCTGCTGGTCTAGCTAAACAGAAATCCCTCCACCAAGTCTTGGCGGATCCAGATAGGCGAAATGCAGCAAAATCAACTCCATTGGACTCAACAATGCCCATGTTCCGAAGAACATCGTGGCAGCTATATAAGAAATCCTGGGGGTCCTCATAAGAAGCTATCCAGCCTCCACAAAGCATTTGCAGACATAGCCGCTCCATCGACGGTCTGAGCAGCTACCCCCGGCTGAACTGCCATAGCTGGCTGAACCACTGGAATCTGACCCTGGGGAGCTACCTGCTCCGGAGTACGTGTAGCAGGAGTCTGGACCCCTCCTCCAACCTGAGAGGTGGCTGGTGCTACAGGAAGCAATCCTGCTCGGGTGACACTCTCCATGAGGCCTACCAATCGGACTAGAGCATCCTGAAGAACTGGGGTAGCAATAAACCCCTCTGGGACCTGAGCTGGGCCCACCGGAACTGCTGCGGCTGGGGCCGGAACCTCCTCTTCAAAGTCAACCTGAGGCTCCGCCGTTGGTGCTGCTGCTCGGGGCTGAGCTCTGCCCCTACCTCGGCCTCTAGAATGGCCTCGGCCTCGTCCTCTGCCCCTAGCGGGAGCCGTCTGGGGCTCGGACTGCTGATCGGAAGATGAAGAAGCACGTGTTCTCGCCATCTGCGAAAGAACAGAGTAGAAATTCATTTAGCATTGAGAAACCAAACCGCACGACAAGAAAGAACAAATGTGAAACTTTTCCTAACTCGGTAGCCTCTAGGGGATAAATACAGACGTCTCCGTACCGATCCCTCAGACTCTACTAAGTTTGTCCGTGAGTCATGAGACCTATGTAACCTAGAGATCTGATACCAACTTGTCACGACCCGGATTTCCCACCCTCGGGAGTCGTGATGGCGCCTACTCGTAGAAGCTAGGCAAGCCAAATTTAGCTGCTTTTCGTTTACAACATAATCCCTTTTTAACAATTTATAGCAACAATATAAAAACAACGAAATTAAATAGTAGCGGAAGTCTTAATTATAGAAACTGAATCAAAATGTGGAATAGTCAATATAAGTCTCTACCCAAGACTCGTGTCACAATACTCACGAACTACTAAGAAATACTAAACACAAACGTCTGAAAGAAAACATAAGCTGTTTGTCTCGAATACAATGAGGCAACAGGCTGAAAAGAGAGAATAAGGGAGATGCCGGGCTTGCGGACGCCTGCAAGGCTACCTCGGGTCTCACTGGACTAAAGGCCTGCTCCCGTACTAATGCTGCTCCTGCTTCTTCTCGAAACCTGGACCTGTGCAAATGGCACAGAGTGTAGCATCAGCACAACCGACCCCATGTGCTGGTAAGTGTCTGGCCTAACCCCGGCAAGGTAGTGACGAGGCTAGGACCAGACTCCAAATAAACCTGTGCAGATATATACATACAAGTACAATGGAAAAATAACAAGAAATAACAATTTAAGCAGGGGAAGGGAGCATGCTTCAGGGTAACAGATAGAATCAAAATATCAGGAATAATGGTACGTACATCTACAGTTTAACTTATAACAATAATGAAAAGGTAAAACAACTTTCATATTCAACTCATCTTGTTGCAGGCGTGCAACCCGATCCCGTTTCTTATTATCTCCTGGTAGGCGTACCACCCGCTCCCAATTCAACATCACTCGTGGCAGGCGTACCACTCGCTCCCATTCAATATCATTTGTGGTAGGCGTACCACTCGCTCCCATTTCAATATATCATTTGTGGGAGGCGTACCACTCGCTCCCATTTCAATATCTTTTGTGGTAGGCGTACCACTCGCTCCCGTTTCAATATCATTTGTGGTAGGCATACCACTCGCTCCCATTTCAATATCATTTGTGGTAGGCGTACCACCCGCTCCCTTTACTTTCAACACAACACATAATACAATCCCGGCAAAGGAACAATCAAATTAATACTCTTTCCCGGCAAGGGAACTATAACAATAAGTCAAACATCCCGACAAGGGAGAGTCAGCTATAACCAATCCTATTCAACTTCTTCCAGGCACAACTAATACCAATATTAATCACAACGTTCATAGGATCAAACAAGGGTACACAATTATCAAATTAAGACTCACGATCATGCTTGACACCGACGCATGGATACTCGTCACCATGCCCATACGTCGTACTCAACACAAACAAGTAGCAATTATGACTCAACTCCTAATCCCTCAAGCTAGGGTTAAACCAAACACTTACCTCGATGTCTTGAATTCCACTCAAACCTCAACTATCGCTTTACCCCGCGATTCCACCTCCAATCCGCTCGAATCTAGTCACAAATTGCTCAATTACTTTAATAAACACTAAATGAATCAATTTGAATGCATAAGAATGAATTTCCCAAGGTTTTCCCCAAAAATTCCAAAATTGCCCCCGGGCCCACGTGGTCAAAACCCGAAGTTCGAACCAAAACCCGATTACCCATTCCCCCACGAACTCAAACTATGTAATATTTTTTGAAATTCGGACCTCAAACTTGAGGTCCANCTAAACAGAAATCCCTCCACCAAGTCTTGGCGGATACAGATAGGCGAAATGCAGCAAAGTCCACTCCATTGGACTCAACAATACCCATGTTCCGAAGAACCTCGTGGATGCTGTCCAAATAATCCTGAGGATCCTCGGTAGATGCACCGCTGAAAGTAGTAGTGAAGAGCTTGGTGAACCTATCCAACTTCCACAAAGCATCGGCTGACATAGCTGCCTCATCACCGGCCTGGGCTACCACACCCGGCTGAGCTGCTCCAACTGGCTGAACTGCTGGAGTCTGAATCGGGGGAACTCCCTACTCCAGAGTGCGAGTAGCAGGAGTCTGGGCCCCTCCTCCAGCCTGAGAGACGGCTGGTGCTACAGGAAGCAATCCTGCTTGGGTGACGCTCTCCATGAGACCCACCAATCGGACCAGAGCGTCCTGAAGAACTGGGGTAGCAATAAACCCCTCTAGGACCTGAGCTGGGCCCACCGGAACTGCTGGGGCTGGGGCCGGAACCTCCTCGTCAATGTCAACCTGAGGCTCCGCCACTGGTGCTGCTGTTCGGGGCTGAGCTCTGCCCCTACCTCGGCCTCTAGCATGGCCTCGGCCTCGCCCTCTACCCCTAGCGGGAGCTGTCTAGGGCTCGGACTACTGATCGGAAGATGAAAAAGCGCGTGTTCTCGCCATCTGCGAAAGAACAGAGTAGAAATTCATTTAGCATTGAGAAACCAAACCGCACGACAAGAAAGAACAAATGTGAAACTTTTCCTAACTCGGTAGCCTCTGGGGGATAAATGCAAACGTCTCCGTACCGATCCCTCAGACCCTACTAAGACCTATGTAACCTAGAGCTCTGATACCAACTTGTCACGACCCGGATTTCCCACCCTCGAGAGTCGTGATGGCGCCTACTCGTAGAAGCTAGGCAAGCCAAATTAATTACTTTTCCATTGATGAACAGACCTTTTTTAATAATTTATAGCAACAATATAGCATAACGAAATTAAATAATAGCGGAAGTCTAAATTATAAAACTGAATCAAAATGCGGAACAGTCAATGAAAGCCTCTACCCAAGACTGGTGTCACAATACTTATGAACGACTATGAATCACTAAATACAACGTTTGAAAGAAAACATAAGTTGTTTGTCTCGAATACAAAGAGGCAACAGACTAAAAGAGAGATTAAGGGAGACGTCGGGCTTGCGGACGCATGCAAGGCTACCTCGGGTCTCACCGGACTGAAGGCCTACTCCCGTACTAATGCTGCTGTTGCTGCTGCTCGAAACCTGGACCTGTGCAAATGGCACAGAGTGTAGCATCAGCACAACCGACCCCATGTGCTGGTAAGTGTCTGGCCTAACCCCGGCGAGGTAGTGACGAGGCTAGGACCAGACTCCAGATAAACCTGTGCAGATATATATACAAGTACAACGGAAAAGTAGCAAGAAAATAACAATTTAAGCTGGGGAAGGGAGCATGCTTCAGGGGTAACCGATAGAAACAAAATATCAGGAATAATGGTACGTACATCTACAATTTAACTTCTAACAATAATGAAAAGATAGACAACTTTCATATTCAACTCGTCTTGTTACAAGCGTGCAACTCGATCCCATTTCTCAATATCTCGTGGTAGGCGTACCACCCGCTCCCATTTCAATATCACTCGTGGTAGGCGTACCACCCGCTCCCATTTCAATATCACTATCACTTGTGGTAGGCGTACCACCCGATCCCTTTACTTTCAACACAATACACAATACAATCCCGGCAAGGGAACAATCAAATTAATACTCTTTCCCGGCAAGGGAACTATAACAACAAGTCAAACATCCGGACAAGGGAGAGTCAGCTATGATCAATCCTATTCAACTTCTTCCTGGCACAACTAATACCAATATTTAATCACAACGTTCATAGGATCAAACAAGGGTACACAATTATCAAATTAAGACTCACGGTCATGCTTGACACCGACGCATGGATACTCGTCACCATGCCCATACGTCGTACTCAACACAAACAAGTAGCAATTATGACTCAACTCCTAATCCCTCAAGCTAGGGTTAAACCAAACACTTACCTCAAACTTCCACGGCCAATTCAATCCTCAACAACCGCTTTTCCTCTCGAATTCGGCTCCAAATCAACCAAATCTATACAATAATGACTTCATAGTATCAATATGTGCTAAACAAATCAAACCCAATGTCTAATTATAGCTTTTTTCATCATTTTTTCCCAAAAGGTCAAAAATGCCCCCGGACCCACATGGTCAAAACCCGAAGTTCGAACCAAAACCCGATTACCCATTCCCCCATGAACTCAAATATATAATTTATTTTGGAATCGGACCTCGAATTGAAGTCCAAAACCCCCAATTTTAGGAAACCTAAGTTCTACCCAAAATTCCCAAGTTTCCCCATTAAAATCTTTGTTTTGAAGTTGAAATTAAGTTAAAAGATGTTAAGGAGTGAAGAAAATGAGTTAGAAATCACTTACCAATCGTTTTGAAGAAGGAGAGTTGTTTGGAAAATCGCCTTTTATGTTTTGGGTTTTTGAAAAAGTGAAAAATAACTGACATTCCCGACTTTATATACCCCCCTGAAGTCCCAGCGCGGACCGCGCAAAAATGGACCGCGGCCGCGCTGAAGAAGTGAACAAAATCCCACTCTCTGAACCTTCCAGCGCGGACCGCACAAAAAGGGAACACGGTCGCGCTGGTTGACCTGGAAAAATGCTGGCTCTCTGAAGTTAGCTACGCGGACCGCGCATGGATGACCGCGTCTGCGCAGCACGCACCGCGAACCGCGCTAAGGCGACCGCGGGCGCGCTGGAGCCTGCAACTCTCCTGAACCTGCAACACCTGGTACTTTAAGTCAAGGACCTCCCGGAATCTACTCAAAATTCACTCGAGCCCTCGGGGCTCCAAACCGAACATTCACACAACCTCAAAAATATCCTACAAACTTATCTGTGCGATCAAACCGCCAAAACAACACCATAAACATCAAATTAGGCCTCAAGACCCATGATTTCCTTCCAAATTTCATAAAACATCAAGTTTAGAGTTTTAAGTCCAAAGCACGTCAATCGACGTCTGAATTCAACCAAACATTACAGAAAGCGCTTAAACCATGTATAAGACTTGTACCGGGCGTCGGAACCAAAATACGAGCCCAATACCACAGTCTTTTAATCAAATTTCATTTCCAATTTCCTTAATTATTTTTCAGAAAATAATTTCACATAAAAATTCATTTCTCGGGCTTGGGACCTCGGAATCCGATTCCGGGCATACACACAAGTCCCATATTTTCCTACGGACCCTCCGGGACTGCCAAATCATGGGTCCAGATCCGTTTGCCTAAAATGTTGACCGAAGTCAAACTTGATCAATTTAATATCAAGATTTAACATTTTGCTCACAGAATTCATAATTAAGTTTTCTGGCTACGCGCCCGGACTACGCACACAAACCGAGGCAACCCCAAATGAGGTTTTCGGGGCCTCAGAAGTACAGAGTGAGCGAGGAAACAAGTGATGACCCCTTTGGGTCGTCACAGCGGAAGTGTTTGTTAAACAACCTCCTGTATTTGAGAGTGAAGAGTTCACTGATTATGTGTCAAGCTAGATAAGGCACTCTATGGACTGAAACAGGCTCCAAGATCTTGGTATGAGAGGCTCTCAAAATTCCTCTTAACAAATAACTGTGTAAGGGGAAAGGTGGACAACACACAATTCCTGAGGAGTAAAGGAAAAAATCTTCTGATTGTACAAGTATATGTGGATGATATTATCTTTGGGGCTACTAATGAAGCAATGTGCAAGGAATTTGCTGAAATGATGGGGAATGAGTTTGAAATGAGCATGATGGGTGAATCAAACTTCTTTTAGGGGCTGCAAAACAAGCAAACACCTACCAGAACCATGATCCATCAACATAAATACATCAAAGAACTATTGAAAAAAATTAACATGGACTCTTCTAAGTCAATTGATACTCCCATTTCCACTGCGACCAAGTTGGACCTTGATGAAGAAAGGAAAAGTGTGGAGCAAAAGCTGTATAGAGGAATGATCGGATCACTGTTGTATCTCACAGCAAACAGGCCTGCTATTGTATTCAGTGTAGGACTGTGTGCGAGATTTCAGGAAAATCCCAAAGAGTCTCATCTAAAGGCTATCAAAGAATACTTAGATATCTTAAAGGGACTCCTGATCTATGTCTATGGTATTCTAGAGGATACAACTTTGATCTAGTTGGTTATGCTGATACAGACTATGCGGGGTTTCATGTTGACAGGAAAATCACTTCAGAAACAACACACTTTCTTGGTTCTTGCCTGGTGTCTTGGGGAACAAAGAAGTAGAACTCAGTGGCTTTATCTACAGTTGAAGCAGAATATGTGGCAGCAACATCTTGCTGTACTCAATTGCTATGGATAAGATAACAGCTAAGAGACTATGATATTTTGTTGATTATGTTCCTATTTTTTGTGATAGTACCAGTGCCATAAATATTGCTTAAATCCTTGTCAACACAAGAGAATCAAGCACATTGATATTAGACATCACTTTCTCAGAGACAATGTTGAAAATTGAAATATCTCAATTAATTTATGTAAAACTGAAGATTAAATTGCTGATATTTTTACTAAGGCATTGAGCAGGAACCATTTTGAAGAAATAGACTGGAACTGGGATTAGTCAATACTTCCAACTAGGTTGAACCCCAACGATTGGCTAGAAAAAATTATAATTAGATGTAGATGGTTGAGTATAATACGTTTGATTCAATCTCGTCCTTGTCTTAAGCACATACACTCGCCTAGAAAAGTCTAACTGATAACTATGCCTACTAACATATTGTGCTGAAGCTTTACTACAGAAATGACTAAAGAGATGGTTCTTTGACTCAGGTACGTACCATCTTGTCTTAAATCATTGGGACTTAATAACTGAAATTACTGCTATACTAAGACTCTCTAATCCCGTTAGCATTACTCATACTTTTTATCAACGTCGAGGATCAAGGGGAAATCCCAGAGAATTAGAATATAATTGTGTTTAAAAGTTTAGCAGTCAAAAGTAACCATTATTAGAGTCCCGTTAGAACTCAAATTCAGTTACCCTCTTTCCTCTAGTCAAATAAGGACTACCCTCTTTAAAAGCCCTGTTGTGATACATCTTTCAGACCTCATTGTTCCTCTCAAACCCTAAGCATGAACCAAAGAAAATTATTTCGTTCTCTCATCACCATGATTAAGTCAAGCCAAACCCCCTCTAAGGAAAAATATTCATCTAAGACTGAAGCAAAACCCAAGATCATGAAGCCCAAGCCCTAAAAAATAGCAAAATCAACCAGTACATCTGCACCCACACATGTTGCATCTCACCCACACTCTATACCGTACCCGCACCATCGCCCCCCGCCACCATTACACCTGCAATTTCCACCTCTACTGGACCTTCATCTCTAAAACCAACTGCTAAGGCACTTTTACCTATTCCCAGAATCACCTCCAAACCTACTAAGATCAAGGTTACACCAAGAAAATCAGTTAAGAGTGACAAGGTGGTGATTCGTGCTGCTGATAAGGGAGAAACAGTAGTTAAGGAAGTTGTGGCTCAGGGAAAATCTACATATGTCACGTCTGATCAGGTAAAATTACCTCCATCAAATCTTGATTTTCTAGTTTCCTCTATTGAGGTTGCCCCTTTGGAAATTGTTCTACCCATGAGTGAAAAATTACATGTAGAGGATACTACTGTGGAAACTGAAGTTGTAACTCAGGAAAAAATTGTGGACACGACGAATGTCATACCTGTGGTTGAGGGGGAAGGTGAAAAAGAACCAGTGAATAGAGAGGCTTCTGATGGTATTTCTTACAACTGGATTGAGGATGAGGATGATGAAGAAGTTGATGGAGAGGGAGGAGAAGTAGCCATTTATGAGGAGCATCAGGTTCAGGAAGTGGCTCATAATACTGATGAGAGAAGAATGAGAATAAAGGGGAATTAGGAGAGGAAAAAAGAGTGAGTTAGAACAACAATTAGGTGAACAAGTGTGAGGGTGTGGAAAATAAGAAAAAAAAAGTGAGGGAGAAGGTGACTCTCAGAGTGAGGGTGATGAAAATGAAAAAGAAAGTGAAAGTGAAAGTAAGGGGACTGAACCTGAGAGTGAGGAAGAAAATACTAGTTGGGAATCTGAAAGCTCTATGGCCCCTTTAGAATAAGTTCATGGAGAGGAAGGGTTGAAGAACCTAGGCCTTCGTTAACTCCTTTATTGAATATGAGGAGGTCAGCAGTGATGAGGATGATATGCCCTTGTCTGAGATAGGAAAAAGGGACATGAAGGCCCCTTTGAGATCTACAAAACTAGTTCTCCCAGCAAGGAAAGAAGTAACTCTTCCTGCTAGGGCTCCTCTCACCAGGAGAAAAAGAAATTTTGCAGATGAAAAGATGATCAAGGAATCCAAAGGTGCCAAGAAAATAAGAAAGCACACTCTTGTTGCTGAACCTGTAGTTGAGCTGGATGAAGAGGATGAGTCTGATCCTTCTCCGCAGCCCAAGTAACTAGCAGTAAAAAGGACTGTTTCTAAACTCACCAGGGAAACTGCCACCTCTAAGAAGGCCAACAAAGGAAAGAAGAAGAGGTCTATACCTGCTGTGGTTGACAGGCTGACTGAATTCAAGAATAGAAAAGTGTTGAATGGGAAATACTTGCAAATACAGATAAGATGGGTATGGCCCAGAAAAGCTTGATTTGCAGGGATGGAGACATATATTTGTTAAGCCATTCCCCCCTGTGTGTATGCTTGTTGTAGTTGACTTTTATGCCAACTTCCAATTTGATGGCAAGGTGGTTAAGAGTTCTGTAGGAGAATTTGATATGGAATTTGATGCTGAAGAGCTTGGACTGCTACTGAAAATTCTTTCTTAGGATTTGACAACTATCTGAAGAAGAAATGGCAAGCTATAGATAACGATGTGGACACAAGAATTGTAGTTACCAAGAAATTCTCTCAAAAATTTGAGCTGGATGCTCCCCAAAAGGTGTACAAGACTAACGTGACTCCTTTTCACAAATTACTGTTTCACTTTGTGAACTCCTGCATTCTGCAGATATCTGAGAGGAGGCATGAGGCCACCCTTCTTGACATGGCTGTGATGGAATTGCTGGATACAGGTAGAGCCATAAACCTTCCTAGCCTGATAATTCAGTACATGGCAAGGGCTACAAACACCTCCAAGCCTAAGCATGCTATGCCTTATGGCTTCATTCTAACTAAGTTGTTTGAAAAGCTCAACACTGTCTTGTGTGAGCTAAAGTTTGGGAATCAGAACGAAGTTATGGATGATACTACATTCAAGCAGTGTGTCTATGAGGAGATCAAGGCTAGAGGGCCAACAGGTTCTGCTATCTTACCCGGTAGCAGCAGGGCAACTGAGCTCTCCAAAAGGTTGGAGCTGGCTCTTGAGGAGAATGCTAAGATTAGAGAAGATAATGATAAGAAGAGGAAAGAAACCAGGCAGCTCAGGGAGGAGCTCAAAAAAGACAGAGGGGCCCATGCCCAACAGATTGCCACCCCTGTAAAAGCCTTGACCCCCTTATCTTCTCACCCTGATCCTGGTCCTTTACCCCTTGTCTCCAGTTTGTTTTATTAAACCAAAGGTGCATTTTTTTTTTCTTATTTTACTTCTGAGTAGGTTGCAGGATGTTTCAGTTTATTTTGGTCCAATGTTTTTGTACAAGGCACTGGGCTTAATTTGGCACTAATTAATAAACTTTCTTATGTTGTTTTCATGCTTCTCACATAGTGTTATCGTCAGCATGGTTTATTTATTTTGATAATTCTTGAGCTTGTGTTGTAGCCTCGATTTCCAAAAATCTTGCATTAACTGGCTTGGATTGTCTAATATCTTTTTGTTTTTTTCGATGATGCACAAAGAGGGAAGATAGAGTTGGGGGTGCTTGATGTGGTGCTTGCTGTGCTGTGTACCTGATGTACTTACTCTGAATTAGGTCACAGTGTGTTTGTGTTCCACTGCTATTGTGATAAGATGATTACCTGGTTTATGCGCACATAGTTTGTCTTCATCAAAAGGGGGAATTTTTTGAGTAACAACGTTTGTCCAGAGGAAATACTCTAAGAACCAGGTTCTCAAGGTAGCTGATGAAATGCTCTAAGAACCAGGTCCTCAAGGTCGTTGTTGAAGATTCTTACAAGGCAGTAACTTTTTCACAAAGTTACTCGAGGCCGAGTTGTTGGAAGAAGGTTGCTAACGTGATAAGGGTTGTCCAAGAAGATGTGCTTGCATAAGTGATAGACAAGAGTCACAAGAATTGTGGAGTCCTTGGAATTGTAGGAGTCCTATCAAATAAGAAGTTGACTATGCATAACACTCCTAAAAGATCTCTGAGCCCAATAAACTTAAATACTATCTTTTTGTACTGCTGAGGCTATCCTTTTTGTACATCAACCGTGGAACTACATGTTCAACATTCAAGTAGATTACTAGTCTTAGTGTTCTTCTTGAGTCAGTTAGTTAATGTGTTTTAGGAAATCGAGTTGTAATCAAGTGTCATACATAATCAGTTAGTTGAAGTAATTGTTTGAGTTTGCAAGTTAGAGTAACTTGTAAGTCAAATAGTTGAAGTAGGAAAATTGGTGGGTATTAATTCACAGGCCTTGTAATCGATATATTTGGCTCATTTGTTTAGTGAAGTTGAAGTTAAAATTCTACGTGGTAGGTCATGGTTTTTACACCTTTGAGTTGGGTGATTTTTCACATAAAAATTACTGTGTTCGTTTGATTGTTTATTTTGCTTACGCTTAAGGAGTAAGGTAAAGAACCAAGTTCTTTAGTAATTCATAAAGGGAGAATTACACAAAAATACAGTCCACCTATATACATTGCAGCAGAATAACCCAGTTATAACTTTGCAAATCTGTAGCCCATTAACAATAGGCCAAAGTTTGAAAAATAAGCATTTTTTTTATTCTGCAGATCTTCAAGCACGAAAATTCGGTAATTTTTTATTCTTCTTCCCCATGTTTGTATATATTCCTATCTCAGCTACAAAAAATTCAAATTCATGTATAATGCAACTTGAAAACCTTAAATCTTCTTCTTTTCCAAGTTACAAATAGCATAAATAAAAAATAAAATTGAAAAAATTATTACACGTTCATGATTTTGCAAATAAATCAACAAGAAAAGTCGATTTATACATAGATTGGACAAATAAAATTTTAATTTTAGATTTAACTACACATGTGCATTACATGTATAATGATGTATAACTTTGTATAAACTTGTATATACAATCTCTAATAATGTTTATCAGAAAAATAAGACAAAGAAGAAGAAAAGAAGAAAGTTTCAAACATCCATGGATGCCTATTATACACGTACAATGTATGTACACACTTATACATTAAAAATATATCTAATTTATACAACATTGTACGCATATACACACTTATACATATTTATACAATATTGTGTAAGTGTCTGTAAACACTACCTATATGAATTTACACTAGAAAATACCTTCTGTTCGTCACCACATTACAGTTTTCGGTGGTTGCTGGTGTTGAATTTTTCCGGCGAGGTTTTGGCATTCAAATCTGGGCTTCACCAGTAGCAAAGGATGAAACGAAAACTAAGAGAAATAAGAAAATATGAGACGAGGTCGCCGAAGATGCTCTTTTAGCCAGATCTGATAGTTTTAGGCCAGATCTGATAGTTTTTTTACTGATATGCCAAATTTTATTGTGGTTCCTTAACCTCTTTTTGTCAATATACTCAAAAAACGAATCTAATTGACATAGATGCGAGGATTATCACGAGTGTGTACAAAAAAATTCTGTAATATTTAGAGAGAACGAAGAGAGAGGCGAGTGAAGAGAGATTGGGTATGCTGGGAAAGAACAAAGAAGAAAAGAAAAAAAAACCTAGAAGTATGTCTTTAATAATGGGCTAAAGACAGAAAAGTTTATTTCAAATTATATACAACTTGGGTCAAACCGGATAAAGACTTCAAACCTAGGTCATTTTTAGTTGGGGTGCTCTGCCAAGTGAATAAATACGTAATTCTTTCATTCATAAAGGCACTCAAACTAACAGAAGCGAACTTTTTATTCAAGAATATTGTTTCATGAAAAAACTAATAATCTTTTTCTTTGGGGGGTTTGCTCGGTTAAGCTTTTCAAAAGTTAGTTGGACTTTAAAACATAGCACTAAAAAGAGTAAAGTCTTAGTTAATCTAGGAGAAGGATAATTTAGATATATTTATTTTAGTCTTCTTCATCAATAAATATTGGATTATCTTTAAAATATGGTTCCTTACTTGAATTAATTAGAAGTTATATTCTATGTTCTCAATTTAAAAGTGTTCACACATTGCCTTTTGGCATTCCTGCACATTGAACTATGCCTCTATATATATATATATCCTTCTCTTTTTCTTCCTCGATAGTTCTCCTTAAGTGCTTAATTACTCTCTTTCTTCTTATTCCTTTCACTCTTCTGCTACTATACGAGAAGGTATGTTATGTGTAATTATACATTAATCATATTGTGTTCAATCTTCTGTTTTTATTTCTGTTTTTGGCCTTGTTTGTACGTTGGAGGATATGTTGGTCACATCTAAGTATGTAGCAGGCTAGCAGCATTGGTTTATTCTATTCACGTTGCTGAAGTACTCAAGTTCATAATATATAAACCATTTGAAGAAAAACCAATACCGTCTTTCTTCACGTTTCTATTACCCAAGAAAGACAAGACAAGGAAATTAAAAAGAAAAACAATGGAGTATTATTTATCAAGGAATAGCTATGATCCAGTTTAATTTGTCTCCTTTTTAGAAATCCTTTCTGGTAAAAAAGGTGGCGCATGTTTTCAGAAGTGCTGAATTTTTTTTACAAAAAATTTAATATCAAACAGTATTAGAGAATAACTTCTTACCTCCAAAGATTTGTGGGTGATGAATATGATTCCTCCACTCTTAACTAAATGTCTCGTATTCAAGCTTTGAGAACGAAAAAAAAATCCTTGTTGGAGCATTTTTCCGACATGGGAATGCTCCTAGATGAGTATCGGACACGGATGGGGAACCAAAAGAAAGATAGAACAGTTCTTCACTTTTTGCATATACTGAAAACTTTTCTCTTATAGCGTTAATTTGGCTGAAAAAGGTTCTCTAAATTTTTTTCAATTTTCACCTATTTTTGAAACAAACCCCTGCCCTCTAAAGTCTAAATCACCCCACTCTAATAAAAGTTTCTAATTTCACGGCACACTTTTTGGGTGATTAAAAGCACCAAAATTGTTTTTTTTTTTTTTTAATTTAAATCTATTCTTTGGGGTGATGATCACAAAAAAATTCACCCTCACCCCACCTCCAAAAGAAAGCAAAACAAAGAAAGAAAAACGAAAAGAGGGAGCAATCAGACCACAACAAATAGAAAAGAATAAAAGAGAAGGGATTAATTAAAGAGTTGTTGTCATACTAGTAGTAAATTAAGCAATCCCTTTTCTTTACTTCATATCCAAGTATATCAAAAAACTTTGTGCACGGCTAACCCGATAAATAAATACTTTACGGAATCATTTATCCAAGTTTATTACGCCAAGCTTTTTTTCAATTTTTATTTCATATAGAAATCCAACATAAAATCTCACATAACTAACTTGCTTCTTGTAAACCTGTCCATAAATTTCCAAAAGGGTAACTTAAGTTGAAAGCTCAACTTTCTATATCGTATCTATTCAACGTACACAAAGGGGTTAAGAGGCTGCTATATATATATATATATATATATGTACAGTATAAATAATGAAAAGACCATTTGGTTTACTGACCTTTCCCCTTTGTGAGAAATTAAACTTTTCTTTTCCTATAAAGCTCTTTAAAAAAAGCTGGAATTCATGTATCTGAGTAAATTAAATATGACTAAGAGTTTTCACTGTTCCAGTTTTACTGTAGAATATATTTTCAGCTTCAATCAGGAAAACTGATACTCTTATTGAGTTAATTTTTTATTAGAACTGCGGTCCTTCGCGGACACAGTATGAAGAGCGGAATACTGTATGCACGAGGTTGTCTTTTTCTTTCTTTCTAAACGTTAGGTTGAACAAAGTAAATCATTTGAAGCAAAATCTCAGGGCAGAATTTGTTGTGCCTCGGGTAATTATTCTTTAATTATGTGCCTGTTCCCATTTATTTTCTCTAAAGAAGATGAGTAACTAAAAATAAAAGTGTTTGCAAAACATACAGAACGAGTACTATTTAAGCCAACCATTAATGGTTAAAACACCAAGAGTGCTTTGATCCTTTATTTGATGAGAATGGTCTGCTAATTTAAGATAATACTAGTTTCTCTGAACGTGTGTTGCACGTTTATCTCATATTATTATTATTCAATTCGGATAAATACTTTCCTAACCCTGTGTTTGCACCAAACAAATTATTTTTACCATAGTTAAGTGATTTAATAGAGGGAAAACATGCATTACTTGATCATGATTAAGTGCTAGAACTCCATGAGCAAACACATGTCACTATTCTACTAATTTGGTGTAAGCATTAGGTGCGAGTAAATTTTTACCTACAGTTCATATTGCAAAATGTCGAAATTTTAACATATGCTTATTTTAAGAATGTTTGTTTTGAGTTATAAAGCTATTTGGACAACACCTTATTTGAAGCTAAAATGATATTTGAATATGTCAAATGAAGTAATATTTCAGTCGCAAAAGTTTAATTTCTTCTCCAGGGTGAAAGTCATGCCAAATGTGATTGTAACTTCTTTTCAATATCAATTTTAATTTCAGATACTAATTTTTCAAACTTAAATCAAATATTGGCCAAACAGAATCTTTGCTTTATAAATTTGGATAGCTATGAGCAAAATATTACTCCTTATAAACTATACCTTGGAGAAGAAATAAAAAAGAATTTTAATTTATAATATAAAACTTTCAGTGTCATACAATTAAAAACAAAACTATAAATTATGCATAAGGATATTCAAGAAATGAATCACTCAAAAATTCTGTGCCAAAGAATAAAGTAAAAACTTTTTCTTTGAATAACTAAAATATTATTGATTTAAAATCAAAACTCGGTCTCCGTGAAATTGGAATTTTTTTTTATGATTCTTCAAAGGACCTTTAAAATTATTTGTCAAGTCGGAAAAGGTATCTTACCTAAAAAAAAGAATATAGATCAAATATTTCTTCCTTGAACTGTACTAACTCTTTCTAACCTAAATAATAATGACCTGCGCATAATTATCAAAATACGTTACTTTAAACAATATCTATATTTTCACCACCACTTGTATAAACCGTTTCACTGAATATATTATAAATATATCCAAAAGTAATCTAAAATAGTAAAATTGTGCAAGAAAATTTTGATTAAAATATGAAAAGAATGTAGATAATGTGTCTAAAGGAATTATCTTGTGGTTAATAATTTTTCCACATTGTACAAAGGGTTTAAAAGAAATTCAATGCCCGAGATATAATACCTACTAAACAACTTAGAGTATCATTCTTTAATTTCTTCTACCATAAGAATGCAATCCAATAAAAACAAAAAAAATTAAATTGAAGTATAAAATTTAAGAAAGAAGAATGGAAATATTTTTTAACGTTGTTAGTATGAGAATTTGACAGAATATTCAACGACACTTGTGAGATTTTATAAGCAAGTGCTCAATGTCCAATTAAAAGCGAGAAGTTGTATTTTTGCTTTTTCTCGTTTCACTTGTAATCTAATTTATTTAACACCTCTTCAAAGTATATAGTGTGCTAGAAACATACCTTGAAGAGGTCCAAAACTATATTAACTTTCATCGGAAACTTTCTTTATCTGAAGTTCACGCCATTGGGTTGCGCTCTTCATCTTGTATCTAATCCATGGAGATTGTTACAACATCTGATCATTTGAGTCGTCTCCCTTAGTGTTAGGAAGGAAGCATAAGCCATGAGGAGAATACTTGATTGGAAAAGTATTACTATTTGTAAGACGCGCATGACATCTTGATTGCGTGGACAAGCAGGGAATGAATTATAAATCGTAGCCAAAAGTTATTTTACTAATCCCAAGGAACACAATCCTTCAGTCAAGGCATCAATTTCTTTTATTTATATAAGTTGTTCTTTCTAACTGCTAAATACGTAGTTTCTTTAAAAATTAGATATTAATGAAAGAACACAACTATTTAGAAAAGACACAATACAAATCAATATTTTTAAGTACTATTAATTATTATTAACAAATATCAATTTATAATTATTAAAAGGGCATTTTAGTTATTTAACTTTTTGATTTTGGGCTTTCCACTTTTAATGTAGTATAGATAGATAGATAATTCTGGACGAATTGTGATATTATGTACTAATTACGTACAACGCAATTACGAACTTTTTATTCATGAATATTCTTCTTCCATTGGAAAAAGAAAAGAAGAAAAAAAGATAAACTTTGTCTTAGTGCTCTTTTTTTTTTTTTTTCAAAAGTTAGTTGGACTTTAAAACATAACACTAAAAGGGGTAAAATCTACTTAATCTTGGAGAAGGATAATAGAATAATTAAGATAAATTTATTTCAGTCTTCTTCATCAATAAGGATTATTATGTGAAAAGTATGGTTCCTTACTTGAATTAGAAGTTATATTCTATATTCTCAGTTTAAATGTGTTCACACACGACCTTTTGTCCCCATGCATGTACATTTTGAACTCTGCTTTAATATATTTATCTTTCTTTTTCTTCTTCCATAGTACTCATATTCATCTCTTCTGCAACTATATAAGAATTAAGGTATGTTATGTGTAACTATACATTAAGCATATATTGTGTGTTCAATCTTCTGATTTTGTTTCTGTTTTTTTGTGTATTTTGTCTGGTTTAGTATAAATATTCGATGTGGGAAATTTTTTTGCATATATAAGTTGGTCAATGGTATATAGTATAGTAGTATTGGTTTGTTAGAGCAGCCAGAGGCAGACCTATGTATATATTAGAGAGGTAATTTCGGACGCCGTTAACCTCATCAACAAAAGTTTCGAATATATATATATATATTGAAAAAGGTTATATATTTTGTTTGGAACCCGTACGATCAAAAGTCCAATAGGAATACTAGTTGAGTAGTTCGCTCATATGCCCCGCCACCTTCAAATCCTGAATCCGCCTCTGAAAACAGCTAGAGAAAGTTTTGATGTTTAATTGGATTTAAGTTATATATACTGATGATGATGTTGTAAAAGATTTCTTACAATATCTGTGTAGTAGATTAATGAAAACGTAGCATCAGTAATTTCTTTTGCTAAGTATGAGGCAACTGGTGTTATCATACTATATATTAGTCTAGTATTATGATGTTGTCATTAGCAACACGTTAGTATATTTCTATAAAAAGTCCCTCTAATTAAACTAGATTAGCTTTATTCTCAAAAGTTGCTTCTCATTTTTCTCCTGAATACAAAAGAACTAAAATGAATTTGTTAAAAAAAAAAACATAATAGTTTAACAGAGAAGTATCCTAATTGATAATTAACTACGTAGTTATTGATTACTTGACAGGTTAGAAGATGAGATTTATGCATAGGAGGAAAGTGGCTATTTCCTTACTAATAGTGGCTATCCTCCTTGCCCTTAACATCATTACTCTTGAAAGGAGTAAAAGCCAAAGCAGGTAGGCCTATTATCTTTCTTCTATTTTCTGTTTTTTTTTTTTTTTTTTTTTGGGTTGGGTGGGGGGGGGGGGGGGGGGGGATTGATGGGACTCTCTTTCATGGGCTTTTAGAGAAATAGAATGGGAAAAAATATTTACAACTGCTAATTGAAAATTAGCCATAATTTCAAAAGTAATCAAAATATAGTCATTTTTTTATGTAAAAATACAATATGAATAACGATACCCTTAAAAAATCCGGAAAAATCCCAGCATATTATGTTAGTTGTTCGAATTTTTTACATATAAGATTCCAGCATAATGTGCTGGAATTCATAATGTGTTGAAGTAACATAATATGGTGGAAGTTTATATGTCGGAGTTCCATAATCCAACATATTGTGCTAGAACTTTCTGTGTTTTAACTAGAGTACTTTTGTGCAGATTTTATCTCTACTTTAAATAGTGGCTGCTTTTCAATAACTTTACAAAACTGGTTATTTTTTAATAACCATCCATAAAAATGGCTATGCCATGCCATTTT